>NW_010524270.1:64449-94701 GCF_000687285.1 Phaethon lepturus | reverse complement strand
GAGGGCTCCAGAGCTGGATGCAGGACTCTAGCTGGGGTCTCTCCAGAGTGGAGTAGAAGGGCAGAATCCCCTCCCTTGACCTGCTGGCCATGCTGCTTTGGATGCAACCCAGGATACAGTTGGCCTTCTGGGCTGCAAGTGCACATTTCTGGCTCATGTCCAGCTTTCCATCCACCCGTACCCCCAGGACCTTCTTGGCAGGGCTGCTCTTGATCCCTTCAAGACATTGGTCACAAAGGTGGGGACCACCAGAAGATGAGCTGGCTGTGAGTTTTATGCCCTTCATCCATATTGCAAGAAGAGCTGGAACAGAGGCTTCCAACATCATTTTATCGGCCCCATTTGTAGACAAACACCTCTACAAAATGCCATTTCCTCCCACATTTGCATTGGGTCTATGGCAAAGACCAGAACAAAATGCTTATCACCTGCTCACCTCTAGGTTTTCTTAACTTAAATAAGTATACCAACTCATGAGAATGAAGTTGAATAAGGAGTGGGCAGTCTAGCCCACAGGGACTATTATCAGACACTTCATTTGGAGTAAAAACTCTGAACAATCCTCAGAAGATTCAGGTTTGCTCCAAACAGGACTTGGGGAAATGGATCCACTCTCCAGGCAAAACAGGATTATGATGTCAAACCATACCCCTTGCAAAATGTGAGAGTATTTGTATCTTGTATCAGCTCAATCTTGACTCAATTTTTACTTATTTCCCCAAAACTCCCTCCTGAAAGGCATGCTATCAGAATAAAATTGTTACATACGTTACATAAGAACATATCTCAGAAATAGGAGATTAGGAGGTTGGGAAAATGCACGTTATGAACAGAAGAATACCTACTGAGTTTGTGATGGTAATTACAGTGTTGGGCCTCATTTGTGTTGTTCTAAAAGCTTCTTTGAGAAATGTACTTCTCATCTGGTCTTGAACAGCAGGCAAAGGGATTTCTTAAGCTTTTTTTGAATTGGGCTATGTTGGAAAAAGCTCAGTCCAGTCTAGTTAAACTGGCTGCTAAAATTACAGCCAGTTTGGGAACTGGCTATTAAAAACTCTCGAACGAGCTGTGTTTCCTCCTGATGCTTATTGCTTGTCTGCTGGGAAAGCCTGTGCTTGGTCCAGCAGACAGCTCTTCATTTTCCTCCTCTCTCACCCACACTGCTCTGGCTTGATCCCAAAGTTGCCATTGCATGTGATGCTCAGCCCTGGATCTACCACATCGGTGAGCCTCACTTCTGGTATTCAGTGGAAGGTGAAGCCCTGCTTTCAAAGGTTATTTTCTGTATTTTCCAGTGAAGACATGTAGAACACAGCACTTCTTATGTCCCACTGTGCCACCAGAGTCTGTTCGACTGAGAGAAAGCATCTGAGGGAAAGCAAGGACTTTGCATGTTTTTGTTTCTTGGCAGAAGAAACTATCTGTAGGTTTTAATTAAACTGTCTGTGGATTTGCACCATTGGGCATGACAGCAGAGCCCAGCCCCGGAAGCCACAGACTACCAGAAGTCTTCTGAGTGCAGTATGAGTAGGGGAATGTATCAGCACCTGTGGACTGGTTATAGATTTTGATGTGGTGCCATGCCTAGGATTCATGCCAGTAAAAATCCTTATAAAAAAGTGTGGACAAAATTTACTGCACCCCTGCCATAATCAGTTTTAAAATCACAACATTTTCCTTGGTTTTAGTTGGGGGTTTTTGTTTTAAAAAAATGGTAAGAGGGCAATTTCATCTCTAGATCAAAGTTATAAAACCTCAAGAAAGCATCTGAAACTTATAAACTCTCCATTTTGTTTTACATTTAGATAATTAAAAAATACCAAACTATATATATTTTTTAATTGGGATTTAAAAAATGACTCCCAGTCACATACCTTGTAAACTAAGTTTCATTGAGCAGTAAAGTTTATAAAGCTCAGTTAAAACAACTTTTGAAAAAAGGTTTTTTATTAAATGAAATACTGACAACTGGTGAATATTGTAATCAGGTAGGAACTGCTGCCTGAGGAGAAAAAAAAAATCTATATTTAAAAAAAAAAAAGTGAAAGTTCTTTGTTTCCATTAATATATGTTCCTATTTTGTCATAACCTACAAAAGTCACCATGACAAGTGACTAGAACATAGAAAAGTGGTTTCACTGTTGAATTCTAACAGTTTAAGAAATCCCAAAATAGCTGTGGCTGGTTGCCTCTAGGCATGTTCATACAGTAGGTAGGATGACTCTCCTGAGCAAACCCTGTTCTGCAAACCTCCACTCAGCATTTTGAGGGACATGTAATGACTCTGTCTCTTCTGTCATCCAGCAGCAAGCCACTTACCACAATCTTAAAGAAAGTTCAGAAGTGCTGAGGAAAAGAAACACATCCCTATGTCAGCCCCCATTTACCTCTGAACACAGCCTAAAAGCATGGGCCATACTAGCACACTGCTGAAGCTTGCCAACAAGCAGAAATGAGTCCAGCCCCAATCTGAGCGCTGTCAGCCTCACCTTTCAAACCATCTGATGGGCTTAGTCATGTTGTTCCTGGGGTTGACACAGCTTCCCCAGCATATGGGAGGGACAAGGCAGTGCTTATGGCCAGACTTGCAGGACCTGAACCTCCTCCAGAGCTGGAAGTCCACAGAAGGGCTTGCTGCAAGCAGGTACACCAGGCCTCTCAGTTTTTTCACAGTGCACTTCTTCTGGCTAGAACTAGTCAAAAATTCCTAATATACTTTGACAAAGCCAAAGCTAAAGCACCCCATAGATACAGTCATCTGGTTGAAACAAAGCTGAACTGCTTTACCACAGTGTTGTGCATGTCTGTATTGTTCTTCACAATTTAAGAGAGGCTCAACAACTGTTGTCTCCTTTCCTACGTAGCTTTCAGCCCCCACCAAATTTCCCTTAACTTGACATATCCTACACAAAACTGCTGAGCTTTCTGAAATTTGGAATATGGCCAAGTATCATTTGGTTGCAAAGTGGGAGACAGAGACATGCAAGATTCATACACAGATTTCTAAACTGTGCACTGCTTAAGTGACAGCAGGAAAACCTAAGTACTTGCTGTAAGTCGAGCCAGAACATTCACAATTTTTTCTATTTATTTCCAGTATTTTTGACATTTTGAATTTTAATTCCTTTAATTTATTTTTTAAAAGGACAATCACAGCTTGTGTATATGATCATAAAACCCAATAAATCTGGGGAACTACCCAAGAAGCCAACAGAGGAATATCAGCTTGCATCTCTCAAGAATCCTAGCTGCAACCCTTACATGATCTGCAAGACTACTGTTTCATTGTAGTCATGATGTGACCAGCTGAGGCTTGCTTAAAACTACCTAATAGGTGGATTAGTGTAGACTAATAAAGAGTTTTTACACATTCATTAATGTCTATTGTGAAAAAAATATCATTGTGTCACTGGTCACGAAATATAGAGTGAGCGAAAAGTCTTATTTTGTTCTAAAAGAGTGGGCAAGGGGAGAGGGAGGTACAAGGTCAGTGAACATTAAAAAATCAAAATGAAATCGTGCAAAAATGCACACAAAGTACTGTGCAAAATGTAATGCGCAGAAGGATAAAAGTAGGTTGGTCCTTCTAGAGCCTTCAAGCCTCCTCTAGGTAGAATGGTCAACCAATGTCAGCAGGACCAGAAACAAACAGAAACGTAACTAATCAGCAGCATTAAAGAGTACAAAGTTGTCTGACAGATTTTACATGTGTAATTTAGAAATGGCGCTCACCTGACACTATGTGACTTTCTCCAGCTGGTTGGTTTGAGCACTAGCCCAGTTCTGACTACTGGGATTTGCAGCAATAAGAATTTGTCCATGCTACAGGCCGTGTGCTGTTCACTGTTGTCACTTCCGCACATAGGCAGCAACAGGAAGAGTTTTCCCGTTAGTGTCATTACACCACTTCTTCAAAGGATGTGGGCTAAGCCAACAAAAGCTGTTCACTGTCAGCATGGCTATATCCATTTGGGAGGTTTTCCAGAATAATGGTAGGAATGAAAGAGTGAGAATTTATCTGCTGAAAGACTGTAGAGGAGATGAGGTGTATGTGGAAGAGTGGTGAAAGAGAATGAGCCAGGTTAGGTAGTAAGTTTAAGATGAAATACTCTAAATAAGAACTGTTGAGTTATTTTACACAGCTTGCATCAAGCAGCTCATAATGCTGATCACTGTTACATTCTCTCTGTACATCAAGACAGATTATAGTGATCTCCATGTCCCTTACTTTTCTCTCAAGTAGTATCCTTGGGTAAATTGTCGACCTCAATCAAGTCAAAAGGTGTATGGCCAAAAGAATTTCTTCCTCTAGACATAGTGAATCTTCTGGAGTGCAAAATATAATAAGAATAGAGTCAGGCTCTCTGGATCTGGCTGAGGAAAGACCACATAAATAGCTTCCAAAATAAGTGCTGAACTGTGTCGTCTTCCCTTTCAGGTTATTGCATCCCAAGAGTTGTAACTTAGTGCTGTAAGTGTAGAAGGCTAGGCTCAGACTGCAACTGCATTACTTTGCACTGCTTTAATGCAAGCACTGCTGTCCTCTAGGAGAGTGCTCCTGATCTACATGACTGCAAAGCATGCCCATAGCTGCAATGATCAGTAACTGTAGAGTTTTCTCAGAAGAGTCAAAGATACAGATAGAAGGAAAGACAGTCACTCCAGTATGGCGAAATTTACACAAACTAAAGGTCCAAGGAACACGTTTAGAAATTGAAACCTTTGTCACCTCAGTGTTCAGGAGGAAGTCAATGCTCCGTGGCCAGTGCTAAGTGGAGAGTCAGGGGCTTTCCCAACTGGGTCCTTAGATAAAGGTCTTGATGCTGGATTGTCTCTTACTGAGACAGGGCTGAACTCAGAGGGAATCAACTGTGGTTGGAGTTTCCTAGTGATACTGCCATACAAATAACAGCAAATGGATACACTGGCAAACCACAGCATACCTTAAGAGATTTAGGCAATTGTAAGTATGTATTTAAAAAGTCCAGAGGTTGAAATTACGAAGGACCCCTACTCTGCTGGCTGCCTAAGCATGTACAGATGCCACAGTTGCATGCTGGTATTTACTCTTCCAGTCATTTATTGTAGAGATGAAAATGCTGGGGAAAAGTTGCATATAATATAGAGTTGATCCAAAAATACTTACAGAAACGTGTTGTTGACCAAGCTGTTCTTCCAGGTGTGACAGTTTAATGTGTTTTCCTGGTTGCCTCGCTGTGCATTGCAAACTCAAATGTAGCTGCATGAATACACTCTTGATATCCTGACAAAGAGGGGGAGCCTTGAAAACTTCTGAGACTGATTTGCTATAGCAGCAGGAGGATGGGTTTAGTTTTCAGGTGGTTGTAACAGTCTGAATGAGATGACAGTCTCATGCCACCTCATACAGATTGTTTGTACTGATACTGTAAATAAACCTGGAGGTGTGAGGCACATTTTGGCCTGCTCTGGCTGGTACTTTCTGATGGCTGTTAAACTGCTAATCAAAGATGACACCAGTTAAGCTGGTATCAACACACTGCATTTACACTGGGGTAACTGGGGTCAGAACATGCAGAAAGAAAATTATGTTACATATAAAATACATTCTAATACATAATATGAAATATACTATATATATATGCTACACTATATATGTGCATAACAGTATATGCGTAATTCACTATAATACATTAATACCATACATATTCACTGTGACAGTAATGATCTTGAAGGAGACTGAGAGCTTCTTTCTTTCTTCTGGTTTGAATTTATCAATAAACACACTTCTGATTACTGCAAGTAACGATACAGTGGGGGACCCACAGAGAAGGCTAGATGGAAAAACAATAGCAGTAATGTGGCATTCATCACATGCCCGACATGCGTCGGCCGTGATTCCCTGCCCTTGCCTCCCATCTGCATCCCCTCTTCTCAGACAGTAATTCTTGGTCTGTGGGTGTGACTCGGTGCCCTCCTGGGCATCTCAACAACCTGGAGGTTTGCAACAACATGGTAAGAATTTTGAAGGCACAGGGACAAGTATCTGCTATGGTGGTCAGTGGGAGCTGGATGGTTACCAAACCTATGTGCCTTTGTGATCCTTGTCTGGATAAAGACAACACTTCGGGCATATCCACAGAGAACACTGCAAGTAGCCACAGGCTTGCACTGCCCATGCTTTGTGAAGACTGTGGGAGATTAAGAAAGCATGCACACAACACCATGCCCAAACCAATAAGCTCTGCTGGGGTCACAGTCCCAAGCAAAAATGACCACGTGATGAGTGCAACAGGGTGGGCTCATGCTCTGCTAATTTAGAGTATAGGCAGAATGAGCTGAGGTCTGCCAGCCATGCAGTGTGCATATGGTCATCATCTTCTGTGGTTTGGGGCAGCCTGAATGAACCATACGGGGTCTGAAAGTGCAGAATGGAGAGGGCTACAGCCAAATGCAAAGCCTTGCTGAGATGTCCTGTCCAATGTACAGCTCTCTGCCAACTTGTTCATGTTTCTGTGAGCACAAAGGAGAAGAGAATCAAGTCTTTTCCTTCCAGAGATTTTGAAGACTGAGGAAAGATCAGCAGAGGAGGGGAAAGGAGAAAGATTTTGGATGAGGAAGGGAAGAGGAGGGAAGCTGAAAGCAACTGGGTTGCTGTGAATGCAGAGAAACCAGGTGAGAAGCAGTGGAGCACAGCCAAAGAGAAAGCTGGCTACACAGCTCCTCTTGAACTGGAGGAGAAAGCAGCTCAGCAGCACTTGCTGCTCCAGTTAAATGTCAGTGAGGTAACTTCCACCAAAAGAATGCCTCCTGGGGGGGGAGAAAACAAGCAGAGTGTCAGGACCAGCTGGCAGCTTGAGAAAAACAACCATACAATTAAACAGCACCACTGGGAGCACTGGATGGCTGCCCCTGCCTCCTCATCATCACTATTCAAGTCCTGTCAAAAGAATAATAAAAGGTGCTATAAAGAGAAGACAAATCTCAGGCAGTCAGAGCAGCAATGGGACCGGCCAGAAGGGATAGCCGTCGGAGCTGGATTCCTAAAACTGTGTGAGCATTTAGGGGCTTGCAGACACAGCTGGCTTTGGAGACATGCTTTCTGTCTCCAAAGGTGACAAGGCAATGGGAGGGCTTGCTCGTGACCTCACACTGCACAGGGGTCAGGCCCTTCTGCTGATCAAAAATGCATGAGGATCGGGCTGTCCTTTCATTTCCTTGTGGTTTTCGTCCATCAGAGCGCTAGAAAAATGCTGGAGGACAGGACTGTGCCTGTCAGGCCTCTGGTCTGGAAACCTTCATGTAGCAGCCTCAGCTCAGTCCCAATCTTCCTCCACCTCCGCACCTCCCTCCTAGTGCTGATACCACGACACTGTCCCGACGTATCAACGTATGCATGGTGAGAGGCACCTCACAAGTGTCACTCACCACAGCCCTTCATTTCAAATAACCTGAACCATAAAAGTTACCTGCTCAGTCTTGAGAAGAGCCAGAGATGTAATTTCACCCAGGCACAGAGATAATTTTCACTGTCTCCAAAACAGGAATCCTTGAGAAGGACAGATTCCTCCAAGCAATAAAGGCTAGGAAGGAAATTGTTTTTGAAGGCCAGAAGATCCTATTCTTTCCAGATTTAGGCACAGTGATAAACATCAAAAGGAAACAATGGATACCCACTTCTGCAGGTGTTTCCTTCATACTTAACTGCTCCCCTCCAGCCTGTTGGGAATACTGTTCTTGCCTATTGTTTGGTAAATTCCAAGAATCATATTTATATCCATTATGTGAAGGACTGTGTGCTGGGTACAAATTCCCCTGTGCGCGACTGCAATATTGTGCCAACTGGAACACTGGGGAAGCCAAACCCAGCTAGGTTCCTCAGACCAAAGCCTTAGGTTCAAAGCCACTGTACAGTTCAAGACACTATCATGTTCCTCCAGTCAGAAAATGGAAAACAGCAAGTGTTTGCCTTCACAGACATTTTTTTCTAGTGTTAGAAACTTCACACCCATCTCCACCATGCCAGTAGCAAGACCTGCTCTACATTGCTGCATCTTACCTGAAATAACATGCCAGTAATAACAACATGGACATGAAAATGCTACCCAAGAAGGCAGCATTCTTAAGGACAGGTCAGAAATTTTTCTAACAAATAAGGTGTTGGAACAAACAAAAATGTTGGATAAACAGCTCAGGAAGATGAGCTCATCCATCTACTTCTGTCTCCACCTTTACATGGCAGGGGTGAATGATACAGAAGGAAGATTTCTGGAAATAAAAGTCAGGTGAGCAAATGTTTGAATGATATCAAACTTCACATATTGGTGCATACATGCCACTAGATTAAGCAACATCTTTGGGCATGTCACTCTAATTTTCTGTCTATTTATATGTTATATATGTAATAGCTATTCTAACGTAGCTTTTCTAGGGACACCACTTTAAACCTTTCGCAGTGGAAGAAAGACATAAGCATTGTAATTTTCAGAGAGGGAAATCGAGTCACTGAGAGATAACAGATGTTTCCTAAGTAGCATGGCATGACAGCAGCACAACTGGAAAAGATAGTCTTCAAATCTCTCAGTGAAGCATTTTCTCCCCACAAGCAAACTGCCTCTCCATGTGCCTTGGCACTAGTGTACGCACTCAGAATGCCATGTCCTCTACCCCTAATGAAAGGAATAATTGTCTGATGTAATTGAGATTTGTCTATTAAGACACCACAGAATACAAACCAAGACTTGAGATTCCCAGTTTCCACCTTCTGAGATACATAGTGTGCAACTTGGGTGAACCATTTGTGTATTAAAATGGCAAAAGGACCATCTATCAACTGAGAGGAAATTCAATTATAACAACACAAATTCCAATAAAATATCTTAAGCTCAGGTGTCTAGTTCTAGCAAACTTCCTGAACCTTCAGCAGTAGCAAACTCAGTTCAAGCATTACTTGCCCTCTAAGAGAGTAAAACTTTCACTTTCTTCTTCAAAACTTCACCTCTACTTTGAAGCCAGTGTGCATCTTTGCAGATATCAGTATAGCCCATCAAAGCACAATCAGTGCTGCTAATTCATTCTTGCAATATACGTCCTTTCATCAAAAAAACTTTTTTTTAGTGTGTAGGAAACGAAGGCATTCAGCTACATGCCAGTTGTCACACAGAAAGTCTGTGTCAGATGAGACGTTCTCCAAGGTATGGGCTCTGATGGCCCAGAACTGTTTCTATGGTGGACTTCAATAAGCCTTCTATGGCCTTCTATGACACACATGTCAAAATGTGACAATCTGCATGTCACACTCTCCTCCAGGAGAAAGTGACATGCAAATTCATCATACCTACCACCTGCCACTTGCTCTGGGAGCCACTGTTGGCAGGAAAACAAACAAACAAAACCCCAAGTCCCCCCAAAAGCCCCACCTCAACTAAAGAAAAAAAACCACCCGTGTCCTGGAGAAAACCAACTCGCTATGTAAAAGATGTTTTTGTCACAAGCAATGATGGAGAAACTATGGGTTTCCATCTCAGAGAAAATCTTCAGTTCACAGATCTCCTTTTCCCTGTTTATTACAACGTACCTTTCTTCAAACCTGAGTTGAATTTTTACCTCAGCATTTTTGTCTAGTGGTTAAATTGTGCATTTCTGATGTGGTAAAAGATAAAGGACAGCATGCATTAGTCAGCAGAAGGAAACTTTTTATTTATTATTTATAAACTTTTTTATAGTCCTCATCACTGTTGTCTCTGAGCACTTCTCAGACATTAATGACTTTACTCTCACAACACCCCACAGAAGCTGGTCAACAGTAATGTCCTCACTGGTGAAAGACTAAGCAAAGGCCACACAGCCAAACCTCAGTTGGAAATGAGAACTGAGCCCCAGACCTTTGGAACTCCTCTCCTTTGTCTCACGCAGAAGACAGATCTTCCTTACCCTCCCACCCCCACCCCTGCTTCTCCAGGCATTTTACATGTCAATCCAACAAAACTTGACAATGTCCTTATTTTTAACAAGCATGTCCCATCAAGCACAATAAGATCATTCACAGTGCTTGGAGTGAAGCAGGTGGGTGAGCCTTTCTGGGTTGACAGTGGCGTTTGGCATGAGCTCTCTGTTGCTTCATGGAGCTGAAACAAGATGTGTGAGGAAGGTTGACCTGTTTACAGCATCCCGATAATTAATAACCATACTGGAAAATGTTTCTAGATATACACGTACCAAGTCCCAAAGCATGACACGCACTTTGATTCATGTACGACACGCTCTCTCCGATACATAAAATTCTCGGTGGCCTGGAGTTTGTCAGCCTGTTGACTCTGCTGAAACATATGTTGGTCTATTGAGGGAGCTGCATGATGAGCAATTTCTCAAATGTCCCAATTTGGAAACGTAGCTGCAGACACTGTTTTAGAGGAAGTGCTGTGTGATTGAAAGCTGAAGCTGCACCATGCAGTTCAAATTAGATTTGGACATTGTGTGCACTGTCAATTTGGAGAACTCTTCACATGCTTGCCAGCAGTTTATAGGAAATATGGGCATGAGCCACAGACAACATCTAGTCCTCCAGCTTCTATTTAGTTTTAATCAGACAAACCTCTTGAAACACAAAGAGAAGGAACCTTGAATTTCAACAGGGAACACACAAAAGAGCAGGGCTGGAAAGAATGAGAGAATAGCTTATACCAGCATATCTGTTCTTCACATGATCCATGGCCTGCTGATCTCAGTTAATTCTGGGGAGAGTGGAAACCAAAACTAGCAGCCTGCAGGTCATTTGGAGGAGGGAAGTAAAATATCAGTTTGGAATGGGCTACTTTCTCATAACCTCACTCACTTCATTCACCAGCTGTTTTTCTGAAAGGTGGTGAAGCAATAAAACACACCCTTGATTACCCTTTCTTTCCTTGTCAAATCTTTTACACCTTTTTTGAAGTTGCAAAAGTGTGAGAAAGTTGCATCTAGGGTCTGATCCAGTACCCACTGCCCTCACCAGGCTTTGAATAGGGTCTACAGGCCTGGGTTTGCAGAAGGCTGGATTCAGAAAGGCACTTAATCACATTAGCTGAGGTCCTGCTGATTTCACTGCAAACTTTTTCCATCATGCTTGTTAAAGATGAGGGTGCTGTGAGCAATTTTCCCTTCACTGCATATGTTTAAGTTCAGCACAGCAAAGAAAGCTCAAGCTGAGCTGGGGCCAGTTGATTCCAATGGGATTAAGCATTTGTTTACAGGCAGGCATGTGTGTAAGCACCTTCCTGGATTACAGCCTTACGTCTAACTCAGGTTGAAATGACTGTGCTTGTGCTGTGCTGAAACAGGGCTTTATTGTCCTTTGAACTGAAGGCTGTATGTCTTAGAGTCTTCTTCCCTCTGCTTTGATGGTTGCACTGAAGGACATTGTGGGTTCCTACAGTAAATCTGGCTCCATGCAAGTCATGGCTTTTTTTTTCATGGGCTGCTGTGGTGTTAAAATTCACTTTCTCCTCTCACAGGACCATGGAAAAAACTAAGCTTGACATTCCTCCGTGCAGCAAATTGTACATATTATTTTAAACCCCCCCCCAAAACACAAATCACTATGATCCAAATCCATATTTGATATAAAGCAGGCCAGCTCCTTTTACCTTTTTTTACATGAGCATCTATTATTTGATAAGGGAGTTTTAACTGAAAGTATATATCAGCTGCGCTTTCATGACTGCACTGGCCTTCTACCAATTACATGTAAATTATGCAATTATATGTAAATCATGGAATATAATAGCATGGGCCATCTATCGTCATACAAACTTGTTCCACAGCCCACTCTTCTGGTGGAACACAATGATGCCAAAGCAAATCAGAAAAAGACAAAGGAAAGAAAAGAACTCAAAGATTGTGATTGTAATAATAATAATAAAATAATAATAAAAATTAAAGCCAGAATAAGAAGTATTTATTTGTAGCCTGATACAATACAGACTGAGTTCAGTGAGATCCCTTCTGCTGATTTCAGTGGAAAAGGATTAGTTCCTTCCTTCCTATGCATGGAAGCCAGATAGCCAAGTCTGTCTGCTTTTGTTGCTCTCAGCAATTTAATCTAATTTACCCAAATCAAAACTGTACCCTTTTTTGTAAGTCTTTGACTAGCAGGCACCAGTGAATTTTAGTCCTTCGTCAAACCCTCAGCCTCAAGTTAGCAGCAACAAATACAAACAGCTGGGATGAGGTAGAAAACTGTATCCCAAAGGAAAAACCAAGTAAAATAATTACACATGTATGTGAACACATCCTTCTGAGTGGGGACTATGGGTGCCCGAAACACAGTGCCCACTGAGGAAGCCTGGATGAAGCCTAAACCCTTCCCCCAGGTTGACTGCCTGATTATGAGGTGCAATCATAATACAACTTGTCTCATCCAGGATTCTTCATGACGCCAAAGGGATACCTCTCCCTTTTCCACCTCAGGACTCTCTGACCCTGTCCCTCCACATGAGACCTTTGAGCCATGGGTGCCAGTTAACAGCAGCACTCTCTTCTGCAGCAGTATGATGTCCCAAGACAAGATGACTACTGCATGAGAGCCTGGACAGACACCCAGAAGAAAACGGGCCCACTGCCCACTGTTTGGGGAAAAATGAAAGGACAAGTGTGAAGCAGGTGGGGACTGGAAACACATACATTTAGGGGTCTGACTCACGGCTGCAGATGGACTTAGCTGGGTTAGCTAAAGCAGCAGCTGTTTGCCCCAGTCCTCTGCCAGAGGTTATTCTGGGCTGTCTAAAGGGGATGGGAACCCACTCATGTCACATACGGAATGAAGGCATTTTGCGGAGACTGCGGCAGCTCACCTCCTGCTCAGCCGCTTGGTCCCCCCAGCCTGCCAGCAGACCCTGAATCAGGGTCCCAAATGATGGCACTATAGGAGGGCAGGTGCCCAGAGCCACACGTGTAAACTCTCGTAAAAGTACTATCAAGATCATCACAAATGTCTAATGAAAGATGGTGTTCAAGAAACACGTTATTCTCTTTTAGAGGCTGGTAGCAAAATGCCTCTGAGGATTTTTGAAAGTAATGACTTTGGGGGGCCACAGGTTTTGATATCCAGCTCACAACACCCAAAGCACTTTTATAAAATAGGTCAGATGCTCTATATCATATGAACATAAGGCACTGTAAGCTCAAAAATTAATATCAGTGTTCTGCCTAGCTGTAAGTGGTGCCCCTGAACCTATGGACCGCCACTTCCACATAAGTAACTGTATGAACTACAGAAGGGTGACACCAAAATACAACTCTTTCCATATAGAGTTAGCGCAAATTATCTCACAGTCTGTACTGGCAGGGACAAAAGAGGTGGCGGAGGCCAGCCATGCAGTGAGTCAGAGATGCCCTGTGCTCTGCCCCAGTCTCCCTGAGTTTTGAGTAGCACCTCACTTTAGTGGGGCTCTCCTCTGAAAACTCAGAGGAGGAGAGGTCTCCAGCTGTTGTGGAAAGGTCCCTCAATACCCAGCCATCTTCTGGAGAAGAAGCTGGACTCCAAAAAGCATCCATGACTTTGTGCTCCTGCACTGGCTCCGGCTTTGTGCTCTGGCTGGCTCCCGTACTCCGGCACGCCCTGCAGGCTCCCCAGCAGCACCTCAGGCAGATTTTGGGTGCATACAGCTAGCAGCCTGCCAACAGATAGCTTTAAAGCAAACACGTGTGCATCTACATCAGCCTGGAGACAGAGCGGTGACAGCAGGGTAGACATACCTTGCAGCTAGCTAATTCAAACACTTCATTATCTGAGGCATTGGCAAGACTTTTTAGGGCATCCACTGCATTTTCCCTAACTAATCAAGCTGAAGGCCTAGGCATAGACCTCACTGCCAAGGCAGAGTACCGAGTGTCCCAGACAATGGCTCCTTCTGGGTGACCCAGCCAGCTTTGCTAACAGGGACAGTCCGTTTTGGAGTGATGAATGCTATGTTATTGGCTGAAACTTGTTAGACACGCTGAATTCTCTCAACATGATCTCCTAACAGAAGAGAACAGAATACAAGCAGGCTTGTATTTTCCTGCTAAAGCATTCACGAAGAAACAGAAAGCCCTAAGAAAGTATGCCTGCTGGTTCCTTGCCTGCGTTACCCACATTGAGCTCAGTGCTGACAGAGTTTGTTGAGATGTTGGGAAATAATGTGTTTTTGGAACACTAAAACTATCATTGCCTCTGATTAAAACAATCCAGTTCCCAGTTTGGTATAGTCATGATCACATACTGTTCTAAACATATATTCCAGCCTCTGTACTTATGTTCCCAGTTTCATACCCGAAACCCATGATTTCACAGAGGTCACTTATACACCTTGAGTGAAGCAACATAAAATTACCTCTGATGTGGGTCTGGAAATAGCCTTTCCCTCTCTTTTCCTTTACGTGTTTGTATGAGTGCGTGTTTGCATGTGTGAATGTTCTTGAGTTGACATCTATTAAAGACCTATCTCATTTTTGTCAAACGTGGTACCTACAGGGAGCGTTTTGGACCAGCCAAGTTGCAGGACATAGATAAAAAAGAAGAGGTAATGAATATGGAGTGTAAATGCCTTAGCAAAGTAATGGAGACATGTACTAACAGCAAGTGAAATTTGACCTTCTGGCTGAAAACCTGATAGCGAACCAATTGGAGAACTTTAGAAAATTGGATCAGCCTCAATGGGCACAGAGTAAACATTGGGAGTGCAATACAGTCTTATTAAACATAATGCACATTTAATGCATAATTTTATTGCAACCAATTTCATGCTACTGCCTTAAATGAGTCTGGGTCTACTTCCACTGTAGCAGTCCACTACCATTAGTGCCTCTTAAAAGAATTGCAAGGCCAGTAAACTATCACTGGTCTGATCTCTCCCTTCGCCCATACTTTCTGCTTCATAAACTCTCCCAGCTCCCACAGCTTGTAGTGAGATCTTGTCTTCGTTCAGTACGCAGCTTTTGAAACACTAAACTGTTTTGGCAAGTCTTCACAGATGGGAATGTTACAACATTTCCATTTTATGCTGGTGCAGTAAAGCAGTGAACCTTTGCAGCTATAGAAGAGTCGACTGAATCCCAGCCTTACAACAGGAGTTCCTGGAACCTATACAATCAGCCTGGTGCTGAAGGTTTCTCAAGCACAGCAGGCAAAATCCTATTTTTCTAAGTGACAGCAATAGTGTTTGCCCTCTGACAGGAACAAGGAATAAGGAAAACAAATGATGCTGAGTGCTAAGAAAGTGAGTAGCCCCCCTCAGACTGATCGAGTATGGCTGGATTAACACATAAGAAATTGCAAAGAAGGAGCAGTAAGTGCTTAATTTATACTATCAAAGTAGAGAAATCCACATCCTGAGTTTCCAGTCGCTGCTTGCTGAGATCTTCACAGACTTCAGAAGTGTCACCTGCACCTTATAGAAACACCAGCAAGATATGAGATGTTTCAGCATCAGCCTGGGACTTCCCAGGTGTAAGAAACAACCTATGTCTAGCTAAGCTTGGATTTTCAACACCCTTGAGCTTCAGGGGTATTTGAGTCCAGAAACTTGATCTGAGCCCACCCCTAGATCTGAGATCAGTCCTTCATGGTTTATCACAGTAAGCGGTTAATAACATCTGCAGAACAGTGTTTCTGGAGCTCTCTGCAGGGGTCCTGTCCTGTTTGCTAGGCACCACACACATATGTACATGAGAGCCATCTCTTGCCCTGACAAGCTTTTTGGATTTCAGCTAGTAGCAAAATGCAGCGTAGGGCTGATACACACCAAGGAGTGGAAGAGGCCGCCACTGTTGTCACCAGGCAGTACAACGTCATGAATCAAGCCTTCAGTGCTGGTGAAATAACATACTGGTTGCTTTGATTCACAACCTGAATTTTCAAGCCCGCCCCCGCTGTGATCGCAACAGCTAGGACTCCATCATCTTTAGGCACACAGCTACAGAGCTGGAGGTTTTCTGAAAAAAGACACAAAGATTTTGATATTCTTCATTCAAATTCTGAGTATGGTAAGTGAGGAGGGCTATAAAGACTACTGGAGTCCTGATATCAGGGTCTTCTTGAGCACATAGGAGTCCATGAGTTCAGCCCCAAAATACAGCATGCTTCTCTTGGGATGATGTTGGTCTCTTGTGGCTTTGTGGCATATTGAACTTCAGAGCGTTTGGTGGACAGAGCAGACTTTTCTAAAACTCCATGCATGTGTGGACCTTGAACTTCACCTGGTCTCCTAAGTGACACAGCAAATCTATGTAGATGGGCTCAACAGTGCAGGCACACTTTTAAGCATATATGTGATATCCAATAAAAGGACAAAAATGATATCCCTAAACATAGAACATGGTTTTGCACATTTATGGAATGATGAATTATTGGAAAGCACTCTATAGATAATTCTTTTATTGCTGTTTCCTATAAATCATATTATGAGGATATGTATCTGACTATAAACATACTTAAAAAATGCTAAAGAAGTCACGCATTTCCCCCCACATATTTAAAACAAAAAATGATACAAAAGTCTTGATAATCTTTAACTATAGATAGCATTTAATAAGCAACTTAGCAGCATTTACAGTGGTAAAACACTAATAATTCTGGAGGGGAAAAAAAAAGAATATAAAATACTTCAGCATCGGTCTCACCAGGATTTGTAGATTGGCTCTTATTATTGTAGAATAATAAGTTAAAGCAACTGAAAAGCCTTACGATACTGTCATGTCAGGCTGTGGAATTTACAGCTCGTGGGCTGGATGTGGCCTGTAACCTCATTTCGCATGTCCACATACATATTATTTTGAGGCAGGAGGTGGAAAGTATAACTGTGGACTTCAGCTGAGGAATGTGCAAATAGGTAATCCACCAATGGCAGGAGTAAAAGGTTTTTTTGGCCTCAAAAGGAAGCATTTTGCCATCCCTGCCTGAAGTCAGTCTCCATTTCAAAAAGATGAAGGGTGCCGAGCTAGACCGTGGCTGTCCTATGTACCCACTGCACATATAGATGTACATACCTACTTTTATATGCAGTTTTTCCAGCATATGCATGCACACAGACACACAACTGCAGAGAGACAGGAAAAGACAAAGCTCTAACTTCTCATCTGAGAAATTCTGGCCTTTTCCACCTAGAAATGTTAGGAGCAAGGATGCTCAAAAGCTCTCCAAGGCTTCTCACAGAAAGAGGATGCTCCGAAACCTAGAGAGTGCTGCAGGCAAGTGCACACATCTGGCTTCTGGCTGTGGATACTTACTCACAAATGAGGCTTGCTCAGGCACATCCCAAGCCGGAACAGCTTACAACTTTTAAAGGTTGCCAGATGAAGTACAGTGCCTATGTCTGAATAAACATGTGCATCTTTGTAGAAGACCCGTTGGAAAACGGGAACTTTAAATTTGTTAAGAAATGCTAGCAGATTTGATGTCACCCACCTCCAGCTGGAACGAAACCTGGAAATTACCTATGAAATTAAGTTTTTTGAATACAGTATTCCAGAAATATCAAACTGACCCTGCTGAAGACAACATTTGCCAGTTGAGGTCACATGTTTAAATACATGAGCCAGGTGTAGTTGGTAAAAGCAGAACACATTTCCACTCTCAAAAACTTTTCTTTATGTTTGAAATACTTTAAAGCTAAAAACATCTCTGAGCCAAATCAGATATGTACTTCTTAGACCATCTCTGACAGAAAAGTTAATTGGAAACTATAAACTTTCTCTTGCTTATGTCCTGAGACTATCACAGCTGCAGTAAAACTACCCCTCCTTATGGGAATGCTTCTTTTTGGTCTTACTGCTTTGACCCCTACAAAGACAGCTGACTTTTTTTCAAAACAGTTAATGAAAACTTTCATGTTTGTCACAGCAGTGTCTTCCAAATTGAAAATAATTCTAATGCAAAATCATCAACAGATTATGTTTTGGTTTTTTTAATGAAGGTTTCAATTATTACGTCAATAATCTATTGCAAGGTAGATACATTGATAATCTATTGCTTATAGTGATGGGTGGTTAAATCAGCTTCTACTGGTGAGTCTCATATTTGTCATTTGTTACATTCTTTGTTGTTTCTGTTACAGCTGCAACTGGAGATAGCCATCTCCATCGGTTCAAAAAAATTTAAAGAAAATTTGTCATAGTTTGGTATTCTGAAAGAGGGTATCACCATGGCTTGCTTTATCTGGAAAACATGAAACAATAGAAATCAGTGCTCATAAAAGAGTAACACACAGCAAACAATTAAATGGATATATTCTGTGGAGAACTTATGCAACTCACTGCCATAGGATGTTAAAGAGAGGTGTCCTTTGAGGGAAGCCCTACCTTCCATCCTTATGCAGGACAGAAGAGCACAGTAAGGATGACTACACTTCAGCCTTTCAGATGGGGACCAGATCTTTCTTTCCACGTTGTGATCTCTCATGTGCAGGCAAATTGTGTGAGACAAGGTGGTGATAATTCAGCATCATGAAAAAAACATAAATTGTCAGATAGGCAATGCTGGGATGAAAGGAACACTATTTTTTACAGCATGCCAAGACTCTGAACTTTTATGTCTTTCTACAAGAAGTAATCAGAAACCACATAACTGTTCTTGCACTTTTCTAATTTCTATTCCAATGTGCTGTAAGCCTGGTGAGATAAGACCAAAAATGTATTTTAGCTGTGGGCAGGTTTTAAGACCCCATTGTTCTAAAACCCTGAAAATCAGGGTCCTTCATAGAAACTATGATAAACCCCAAAGTCTGACTGTATTAGTAGGAGCTGCTATTGTATAGACAATTTAATAAAGATTTCAAATGCTCCTTCTCTGTCCTAAAGCCATTATTCACTGCTAGAGGACTGTAAATCACAAAAAGTCTCAGAAGGCTTTAATTTTTCATATATATATATATATGAAAAATATATATAGCTCTAAACCAATCAAGAAATTTAATACTAGAAACTAAATTTCTTCTGTCTTTAGTCTGTCTCTTGCTTTAAAATACAAAACTACTTAAATAAGAAATGTGGCTGTTTAAACACATCTGCCATACTGGAGCAGTAGATCGAGTCCTCTATGCAAAGCAAACAAGAGGGTTGTCCATTAGAGAAGATATGGTTCAGCAACACAATAAATAGATGCAGGAAGAGGAGGGTCTGTTCCTAGTCTCACAGCCAGCTCATGGAGTAGTGTAGTGTGGTAGAAAACTAATTTGCCTCTTTAAGTTAATTTTTCTCCTCCTTCTCTGCTGTGAACTCCTTGGGGAAAGGCGATGTCTCTAGGCCCAGATGTGCAGGAAGAGACCTACCAGCTCCCTGAAAATGCTGGAGCAGAAATGGGAGGTCTCTGCTCTCACTTGCATCAGCCACTTTGATACTGCTGTCCCACTGTGCATTGTTCCCCTCTTACTCTGCTGGCTTTCTTGTGAGCACCACAGCAAGGTGGTGGGGACATGAAGCATATCCACATCTGGCTTGGAGGTAGAAATTGCTAACAGGAAAAAAATCTTGGTGACTGTGATTTCTAGAGGTTCAGTTTTAATATTATGAGATCTGAGCTGTAGAGATTGCCCCTGCTGGGGGAAAAAACCCTGCACCAAGTACTAAAGTCCTATGGTAATGTTTGCAAAGGACAAAAGAGGAAAGGGTTTCACCCCAGGAAAGCTGCCCTGATGGACTCAACCATGTCACCATGAACACATGGAAAAATCGGGTACACACAAAGAAAATCAGATAGATAGTTTTCTGGTTTTATCCTACAACTTTTCTACCACATGAGAGAAATAATGATGAAAAAAAAAAAAAGGAAAAGTTGAAATACAGAAAGAAAACCAAGCAGAAACTCTACAGCCTGGGTATGTTTCAAGAGTTCAGGGATCATACTCCCACAGTTTAGTGCTTCTGGCACGTTAAGTTAATAACCCAGCGGGTTTTATACCAAATGTCCCTTGACTGAGTGTCAGCAACTCCAGGCTTGTCTACTTGGCAGAAATTAATTGGATGCTCCTAGCTTGTTTCATGCTAGTCAATAACTAATTTTATGAAACATCCTCCCCTTTCTGCTTGTTAGATGATACTGGCAGTCGCTCCTCAGGAGAAGCACGGGACCATCCAAGTTCTCAGAGTCTTTCCTCCTTAGAACGGAGGTGGGAGCAGCAGCCACTGCTCAGGCAGTTGTGACAGCCTTGCCTGGTGCCTCTTACACCAAAAAGCATGAGCAGCAGCCGGGAAGGGAAAATGACCTCCAGCAGAGGTGAGACCCTCTGGCTCCAAGGGGACTGTGCTGATTTCCACCACAGGAGGATTTGGCCCACCCAACCCAGTGTGGAGGCACAAACCAAAACACACGTCTCTTGGAGGGCTGGAACTCAAGTCACCATTTGCCTGCCTGGAGCAGGATAATTTGTCAGACACCAGCTGCTGTGAGCTCTGTCCTCCTGGGCACACTTGTTATTGCGTTACAGCCTGCCTGAAGAATGTGGGACGTCGCAGAAGGGAAAACGATTGCTACCCTGTTTGCACAAATAATCTGAGGACTTCTTTATGCGAGAGCTTCTATCGTACGCGGCGTGTCTGTCAAGCAACAGCCAGCAGTAGGAGGGAAAAGGGGGGCAAAACAATGGGAGAGGGAGAAGAAGGAGAAGGAGAAGAGGAAAAAAAGCAGGCTGGCAATGCTGGGGAAGTGCTTTTGTGACCACACAATGAGATTTAAGACCGGATGGAAGTGGTCCCCCCGCTAACCCGCTCCCTCGCTGCGTCTCCCCCGTCTCTGAAAGAGTTACTCGGGAGGATTTCAAGGGTAGGTTTCTAGAGCGACACCATGTCTAATTACGTACAAGACGGAATGAAAAGGTGTAGGCCTGTCTTTCCAGCTCAGAAAAAAATGTGGTGTCCTGCGAATAAGAAATGAACAGACTGACCTTTTCAGAGCTGCTGAAAGAGAAAACCAGATGTATTCCTCAAGAGTCACTATGACTGAAGGGTGATAAAGGCTTGCATTGTGCACTTGAATAAAAGGAAAGCTAACCAGAAAACAGCAGCTGATAATAGTCAGGCCAGGCTGTGCTATTGTCCAAGGCACAAATGTTCAGCATTGGCCTAGACCACACTGCTGGTATATACAGCATAGACTTGGGGGAGAAAAAAAACGGGGGAGGGGGGGAAAGCAGCTTTTTTATTCTTGTTACCTACAGGAGATTGCATGAAACTGCTAGCAGTTATAAGACCACAGAAGAAGAAAATTTTCTGGGATCCCTTCCCCACCGCACACAAACACAAACATACACATGCTCCATTTCTAACATTATGTTCCTGTAAGATCTGAATCTAACCATCTGCCAAATGAATAGACAAAACCCAGCTTGTCTTGCAGGGTTCCGATGTAGCGGGGTGGATAAAGAGGAAACATCACGCTGGTGAAGAGGCTGGAGCTTTCTGCTCTGCAAAACAGGGATCTCCAGAGCTCAGGACAACCAGTGAGAAACAGTAACAGCTATAATTTACCCAAGGACGAGGGTGGGGAACACTTGGAAGGCATGACCACCCCCCATACTGGGCAGGACGCTGACACCACCATAAAACCCTGAGAAAAGGCAGGGGCAGAGGGATCTAGAAAGGAGAGGAAAGGAGTGATTTGGGGGAAAACAAAACACAAAAAACCAGAAAGCAAACCCTAGCTCTCAGCACTTCCCCCTCTTGGGGAGCAAACTGGCTTCTGTCTGGGCAGGAGCCACTTGCTTCAAGGCCTGCTGCTGTGACCTCTCTGGATTCTTCAGCATCACAGACCTGCCAAAGAGCCTCTCTGCCACTTTTGAATGTCATGTCACTGTTTGAGAACCAAAGCTGGGTCTGAGTGAGCAGATCTTGCCCATTGGAGATCGTTATTTTTAGAGTGGGCATGATAAGCTTCTGCCAGGCACCATCCGCAGCCAACCACGTCCACGCAGAAGTGTAAATCAACCTCAGTGTTTGCTGGGAGACCTTGCCTTTTCTTATTTAAATATGCTCTCCAAAATAACTCTTTGGGGCTGTTATCTGTGAATGTGGTGGGAGAGGGGTTCCCTGCTCCTCGCTGCCCTTCCAGAAACAACAGACATGCAGAGAAGCTATGGGGCTTTTTGTTTTTGCACAGCATTGGCTTTGTCCTTAATAAAATTAGTTCAAGGAGATTTATTGCTGGCAACGGGCACTGAGGGCTGGCCTGGTGCTTGTCTGCAGAAGATGAGACAGGGTGTTCCCACTGCAAAGTGCTTCACTTTGGCTGTCAGAAGAAGAGGTGGATTTTGCTTCCTAGCTACTGGCTGCGTGACCTTGGGTGCATCCCTTCAAGTGTCCCTGCCTGCCCCAGTTGTCTCAGGACCGTGCACTCCTAAGGAAGTCCTCCAGAGCTGGAGCTGGCTGTCACAGCGCATACAGCTCCTAGCACAACGACACACATCACTCAACAGGGGATGGAGCAGCTGTTTGTGTACGGAATTAATTATACCGTCGCTACCAGATACAAGTCCTCCACTGATCAGTGAAGCAAAGAAACGTGGGCTCAAAGGAGAAACACCAGAGAGAGGACACAGCTATCTGCCAGCTGTGCAGTGAGACAGGAGTGAGTCGATTTCTCTCCACTCTGCCTTCCCTATGCATTTCAGCCCAAACCTGGGAAAATGACCCCAGGGAGCAGGCTATTTTGAGGCTCCTGGGCCATGGCTTTTCTGCTGTGATTACCCCGGAGGCATCTAATTAGTAGCAATAGGGCTGCCTTTTCTTTCTGATCTCTGCAAGGAACCATACTGAGAAGGTACCAACTCATCTCATGCTGTACCCATAAGTCATGTACAAGCACCCTAGCCAGTTAGCTTGATTTTTCCTATGTCAACAGAAGTAGGAGAGATTTGGGGGGTGGAGTAGATGGACAGGAGGAGAGAAAAAGTGATTCACGGGGAAATAATGTATTCCTGCCATACATTCAGAGAACTAAACAGCACATGTATACACACACGCACACACTCATGAGGCTGAGGGAACAGACTGAACAACTTTCAAAAGGCTTGCTGCATCTTGCTCCATGAGTGGGTATTGCTTGGCTATTTCTAAGAGACAGACATTAAAATCCGCAGCACAGTCATTTAGAATTTCAAAGGATTCTTCTTCAGGGGGTGGAATACAAAAGACACCACAGTTATTCACATAATACAAGCAAGGTTGGGGAAACAGCAGCATGCCATTAGGTAAGACTGAGCAGAAAACCTTTCTGAAGAAGGCTAACATCTATTCATTCAAAGTAAAGAAGTGACCCTAATCATGTCTTATTTATGCATTTCTCTGTGTATATATATGTATGCGTACATATATAGAGCTATCTTTGTGCAGCTATGTTTTCTACACCACTTGGAGAAGAGCTTGAGAGAGGATCTGAAATGTGTATGTGGTGCAGAAAAGAAAAGGAGAGGGAAAAAATATATATATTCAAAATACATCACAAATCATCCCCGCATCTACACAAACACGCTCACATTTCTTTCACCGTGAGCTTTGGGTGTCAATCAGCAGAGAACAAACAGCAAAATGAAAACCAGGAGCTCCTTCTGTTGAGGTTTTATGATAATGTTCTCCAACATTTCCCTGTTTTTGTTTTTAATGTGCTAAACTAACTGTATGGCTGGAGTGGCAAAGAATGCAAAGCTCACACATGTAAAGCATTGTGTCCTCTGACATACTATTACACAGAAGGCTCACAGTTCCCCCTTCTCCCTCCCCTTCCTGGTGTTGATGAATTACATGAGATGAATATCACAGATCTGGGTTTTTTAAACCGTGAGCTTAGGCAGCAACAACGACTGCAAAGCAGACATCGTTGTCTGAACCTCTATTGTTTCTATTTTGGGAGCACATTGAGTGATTAGTTTGGGTAACAGTAACATCACATTACCTTCTACAGGCTGGAAATGTCTTTTAAAACTGAAGCAACGCTGAAGCCATGTGATACAATACTGTAGACAGAGCCAAGTGGAATACATCAAAGAGTGCCTTGATGCAGATGTTTCATGCAGAAGAAAATTAGGTCAGAGACCACTTCAATTTCAGCTTCTGCCAGGCTTGTTTGAGAGCTTCCAGTGAATTCCTAATGAATAGCTTCTAGGGCACTTTTCTCTCATTCAGTCACAAACTGCCACAGCCAGATGAGCTTTCCATGTGGAATCTTTTCTCATTATTTAAAATACTATTACTTTGTGTTCACAGATTCCAGAATCTTCCTTACAACAATAGCAACAACTCCCCCTCCTTCATCACCCCCCAATAAAATATAAGGGAAAAGGAAAAGGTAAGAAGAATAACCAATTGATACACAACATATGCTACTGGGAGGGGGGGAAAAAAAACCCCAGCCTTTTACCAATTTTACGTGGTAAATAAATACTTGCTAAGGGTCCTTCTCAAACACAGGGCGCTTTGAATCTCAGGTGCTCAGACCTGTGGAAGCAAAGCAGTCTGCAGAAACCCAAGTGTTTTGTTGATGTTTTGCGCCCCCCCCCCCTTTTTTTTTCGTATATAATACAAGGAAGCTTTTCAGTGAAAGGACTTTAGAAGAGAAACAACTTTCCCCAAGTGATAAAGTTGTCTCATCTTGTTCTTCTTGTTCTTACCTACCACAAGAATAATTTTTTTCTTTTTTTTAATGACAAGGAGTGAGATGCTTTAAAGATGTCTTTACAGCCTGTGCACATATCAGCTGGCACTGCCTGCTATAGCCGTTGGCCCGTTGCACTTCCGACAGGAGAGCAGAGTCTGCTTCAGACCTGCGCACAAAGAGACTACACAAAGCCCTCTGAACTTCTGTTGAGCCACAGTGCCCGTCCATCTCTCTCCTGAGCTCATTCCGCTTTTGTGAATAGCTTTGGGGGCCTCTTTTGAACCTCACCACTAAAAAGCAAGTAGCAAGTGTGTTCACTAAGCAGTGTAGATCAGCCTCTTCTTTAAAACTGAATATAAGCTGAGCAGAGGAGCTTGTAATTTCATACATGGCATACACCAGGGACCGCAAGGTTATGGCACTGAGAAATATAAACAGTAGCCTAGCACCTTTTTCATCAGCAAGAAGTCTCAAGCACCTGTCATGTGGGTGCTTTTAGTGTGGTCCACCTTCACCCTGGAGTACAAAAGCAGTTCAGCAAGCTGTATGCCAGAGCCCAAGACTCCAGTCCAGGCCACAGCCCAGCCAAAGGTGACCTTTTGGGTCTCAGATACATCATTTAATCCATGCTATCTCTGATTTTTTTTCCTCCCTGTGGTTGGCAGGGGGACACATCTGAAGGTGGATTGAAATTTATAATGATTGGTGTTATCTAAGGAGCTAAGCAGGTGCTGGGACATGACATTGATAAGGTGAAGACATAAATCTGATTGCTGAGATGAGAAACACCTTCTCACTGCTTACCACCTAGACATGCAGGGAGGAGGGTCTTGACATAGCAGTAAGGTCTTCTCTGACACAGAACAAGGTTCACATCTGAGTAATTTTACCTTGCAATCCTAAGCGTCCCGTACGCTACCCACATGTTGCACAGGATCAAATTGAGACCAATGACTCAGACTGTCATCAGAGAGGATCCAGAAACTGACATCAGCCTCAATATGTACAGCTGTTGTTGTTCACTGAGTCGCAGACTCATGACAGAACAGTGTGAACTCCCTCGTGTTCCCAGGGGCTTAGGTGGAACAAAAGCATAACATGAATTTGCAGCAGAACCGCCTCTGTTTTGCATGTCCATTTTCCTGTGCAGAACTCTGGAGTCCTACAGAAGTTCACAGATGTCCACTTTTCACTCCAAACAGAACAACTGAGACCCTCACCCATCAGAACCAGCATTTCAGGAGTGGTTTGATGTTTAGAATGCTTCCAAATTCACAGCACTGTATTAAAGTACTGGGACATGATTTTTTTTAGATATTTTTCAGACTATATACACATGGAATTTTCTGTTTTCTACTATGTCCGGCCATGGGCACTCAGAAATGAAGGAGCACAAAACCAAAGGTCATATTTGGCTTTCTAAATCCAAGTTGCATGAGATGACCGCACATGGTCAAGGTCAAGAATAGTACCCTGAACTGAATGACTCATAGCAGGAGCAGGACATCCCTGCTCATGTGCACATCCACCAGTCTGGAAAGAACATGACATTTTTTTTCCCAGCAGTCACATCAACAGCCACTCCAGATATCTCTCTGGTGAACCACTTAGCTAGGTGGTAGTTAATCCTACTTCTGCAAAGGAACCAGTTGTCCACAGAATGCCCCACCTGGTTGCTGTTCTGCTGTTCTCTGACTCTGCAGCAGATCTGTGTTTCTCTTCAGAGGCTCTCATCTCTTCTGATCCTGACACCAAGGGATTTTTTGGGGGCCTTCCTATAATCAAACTCATCCAAGGAATTCCCAGAGGGAAAAAATAGGAGGAACATGGGCATATTTCCCTCACTCTGTAATTTGAATTCCTAGTCTCTCATACAACTTCATGGACTCTCTATGTCTGGACCGTTGGAACAGAGAAGGTTCAACTCCATAAGGTTGTTCTCCCACCCCCTCGATTCTTATGGCCCACCACAAAGACACAATGGCTCATCTAAAGGCACCTAAATGCACTTCTCTTCTGCCTCAAATTTTCAGCCCTTTTAGCTCAATAATTTGTCCTATTTCATTAACTTCTCCAAGGCCTAATAGATCTCATAGGCTTCTGTAACCTCCAATTTAGCTTAAAAACGCCATCATTTGAACACTACCACACAATCCCTGCATAAGCAAAAATTTTGTAAAATACATTTGAATTCAACTCATCATGCATATAATTGAGACACTTTTATTTGTTCACCAGTGTCTGCTAATGCACATAGGATACTGAGATGGAAAACCGCTTACAGAATTAAAACATACTAAAATAATCCACTTACAAGAATTCAGTTTTTCAAAATAAACAATAAAATCTGTCTTATATCTACCACCTGTTTCACACAGGGGACCACAGCAGGTGATCCTGCTGGCTTTAAAAGCAATGAAGCTCTTTCTTTTCTGACCACTAACTGTAGAGATGAAAGCCTTCTTTCACAGCAGAGCAGATATAACTTGGCAGTAACTATGACCACTTCTCATCAGTGTCTTGCCTGCAGTTCCAGATATGGTTGCTTTCCTTACCTATTCAGCCACTAGTATCTCTAGGGATGCTATCAGGTGCTGCAAAGTGGGTCTCTGTTGTGGACACTTTTTGATCCAGATACACAGACAACTGGACAGCGTTATATAGGAACACAAAAATGTCTGCTGTTTCCTAAGCAGTTACTTTTCCTTTCCTGGAAGCGTTCAGTTTTCTTGTCTGTACGCAGCCTCTGTTGCTCTGGGTTCTCCTGGCAACTAACCAAGATCCCGATAGCATCTCTGCCCTTTTCCACAGAAGCAATGGTAAGACCATCTCTCACTGCAGGCCTGGATGGAGTAGGAGTGAGGGGAAAGTCTTTATTCCATACAGTGTTATCCACACAGAAAGAAAACTAAAGCACAAGTGTTACAAGGTGTGGCCTACAGGCATCACCTGAATATCAGAGGACTTAACTCTCCATCACTGTGGGTGAAGCGAAAAGGATCTGATATTTTTGAAACAGCCCATGTTCAATGTTTATTTTGATACTTTAATTTCCAAACAATCCCCCCTGTCCTATGGATATTCACCCATGCAATCTGATTCTCAATACTGGAGCTCAGTTGATAAAAAAGTGTGTACCATACCAATTACTTCTAGGCAAGGTTAAAAGAGTTTGCACAAAGAAGGGGAGAATGTCTCAAAGACGGGAGACACAAGACCCATCCTACCACCAGCATAAATGGCAAAAGTTAAGTTGAACGATCTAATTCATCTGCACAACCCATCGAATTAGGAGTGTTTTTTAAATAGCCTCTTGACTGAGAATTGATGTCTCGTTAATCTAAAGTATATCACAGTGAGAGCCCTAGTAATGCCAAATAGAATAACTCTCCATATTAGAGACTGCAGCAGAGCTTTACAATAAAGTTCTTTACATTCATTTAAGACTGTAACAAGCTTCTGCTGTAACACTCTCAAGGGCTGGTGAATATGATAACTCACCAGGTTTGCAAAGGTATGGGCATGCTGTGTGGAAGTGGAATATACTGCCTCAAGGGGATGTCAGGAGAGCTGTGCAACCAAATGCTTTCAGAGTCAATGTCGCCCATGGATGAAATGTGGCCAGTGGTCAGAGAGGAAAATGATGCCAGTGACCTGGTTCCATATCTGACTGCAGCTGTCTTGTGGTGTAAGGGAGGGCTTTGCTGTCCCATTTTCCAGCAGCAGGCTGTAAGGGAGGTAATGCTAGTTCCCCTCCGAGTGTAGATGGTCATGGAGAATTCAGAATCTGTACTCAGAAAGTCCTGGGCAAAAGCTCCTCAAAAAGCAAAGCAGCCATCAGCAGGCAGTTACACCTAGAGCTCAGCAATAACTAGAATTCTTTTTATTTATCTTTCCTTTTAATGATCATGTTTAGATGCTTTGTTTTCTCCAAAAAATTACTTCCTCCTCTTTTCCCCACTCCTCTACTATACCTGGTTGAGTGCAGAATTTCATTCAGGATCAGATATTTTAAGATTTAGGGATAAGGTGGAGTTTCTGCTTCAGAAACTTAAATTTAGTTACATGCTGAAACAGAACATTACCTCAAAATGCTTCATTATAAAAATATTGAAGAGAAATATTTAGACTTTTTCTCAGTTCTTATTCTTTTTCTTGTCTTCAGAATGGCAACAGGCTGGAGACACAAATCTGCTAACAATCTGAAACTGCAGTTTGACAAATAAGTGAACTTAAAAATGTTCCCATGTCTAAGGATGTCTGGGTGGAGCTGGTATGAAGGCCTGTTCACAGAAATGTATGGAGATTTAAGGCATCAGAGGGACTGACAGAACTGGCTGAAGTGCTTGGGAAAGAAGGAATGGTAGCAGCAGCAGGGACTCAAGAGACACGACAGACCTAGAGAAGCCTCTTTGCCAGCCAAGAAAACTGCAGAAATGTCTCAGTGCCTGCTGAGCCTGCTGACCATCACATGTGTTGTTTTGCAGCAGTAGGCTGCTTGCCCTCACAGCACGATTTCCCTTGCCTCCACCTGCCACCCTCTCCCACCAGCTGCCAGGTGCTGGCAGTTGCTCCAAGTGGTCTTCTGATGCCACCTTTCCAAACCAGAGGGTGGCCTGGGGTTTCACATCTAATAGACCTCTGTCCCCCACACCCAGGTTTTGAAAAGGCCCCTTAGCATCAGTCATATCGGCACAGGAGCCTCTGTGGCTTGTGAAAGGTACAAAAGAGCTTGCTTTAAAGCAGGGTTGAGGTGGGCACTTATCAAGTCTAGGGATTAATTGTTTTTAAGTCCCTGGTGGAGAATGCTATAGGAACTCCTAGTGTTGCATGAATGCCAACCCAAGGGAGTAGGAATACAACTTCAATGAAGGGCTCATCCAGGCTTTTATCTGGCTTTTGCACTAATCCTTCCTTCACTTTAGTGTGTATGGGCTTTGAATCTGGGCATAGGCAATTCTTTAGTGCCTTTTCGTCCAGTGTCCAAGAAGCACTATTTTCATGATTTTCTATCAATTGCAGCCCTTGGGGTACTGGGATATGCTCAGGCCCAGACACAGCTTGCATGGGCATGGCTGAAGGGCTGTTCAGCATTTTGGCAGTCATGACTGGATTTGTGTAATCTTTTGAGGACCTGGGTAAACTCTGAATAAAAGACATATTCTATATAGGCTGGAAGTGAGTGATCAAGAAAAATCACACGAAGTCTTCTGATCCTTAAGTAACTGCAGAGTTCACAACAAGTCTTTTTTTTTTTTTATTGAGAAGGAACTGTTGGATTGCTTGCCATAGCCACAACTGAGGAGGATAACAGTAAAATGACAGCAGGAAAGATCTTCAACGTCTCCCAGAGATGTAAGAGGTAGAAACATGGGCACACTATCATAGACAATCTGATGTCATAACTCTAGATGAGGTGAATTTTTGGAAAACCAGAGATGAACCAGGCCTTCCCGCCTTGCCAAACAGCAACTGCTGCAGTGCTTTCTTGGTCACTGACTACTAATAAACCTAAACCTTTGGCTGAAACCTGGAAGAGTGGTGAGAGGGACCAAAAGCACATTTCCAGACGTTAATGACCTTCTTGCAAAGAGCAGCAATCTTCCTATTCCTTCCGCAGCAAGTGTCTTGGTGCTCTGATGGATCCCCTTCCATGCACTTAACTATTGACTGCA
>NW_010524270.1:50739-64418 GCF_000687285.1 Phaethon lepturus | reverse complement strand
TACAGACCCCTCATAGTGTGAAGTTTAAAAAGTCAAGTCATAGGACATACGTAAGTCACGAAGGATGCCAACAATTTCATCATACTGTCACTGCCAAGTACCCAAGGTCTAGCTATAATGCAGACACACTTTTCAAAACTCCCAACTAAGTCAGCTGCTCCAAAGGCAGGACACATTCCCTCCAAGCACTAACTCGTTGCTAAGTACTGTAAGTCAACAGTTGGCTTCCTGCCTTCCTCTTAAGCTATCTACCATCAAAACATGTCAGAATGGAGGAACATCAATTGTTGTCTGGTAAACAAAACCAGATTTTTTTCCTTATCCTTTCCTGTAGGTCACCTCCTTTGCATCGTCTCCTCACTATGCTGTTATCAAACACATGTTGGATGATACTTTATAAGGGGAGGGGTTATAAACAGAAAGGTGCAACTTAATTGCTTTTAAACAAACCTGTCAAACAAAAAGCTGAAGCATCCCAGAAATTCCTGTCCCATCTTGTTTTGGAGTAGGCAAACCCTGCTGCCTAAGTGCCTAGTGTTGTTCCTTCAAGCACATGTGAAAACAGCAGTAGCTCTAGCGTATCACAACAATTTATTGTCACTGATTTATCATCATAGTCTTGACAACAACAGAGAAACTGGAACAATATCCTATATGGTACGAGGTTAGCCAACAGATGAGTCCTTCCTCTGTGTCAGTAGGTCACTGAGAAATAGGACATCATTGTTCTGGCAATTCAGGAACAATCTCTCAGGAACTTAGAGTGTAGTTGAGTAGGGGAAGAGATGCAACTTTAGCAAGGACAGTTTTTCCTGGGCATACAGTATTTAACATACACTGGTCTCTGATTCTAAGTACTAGCAGGTTCTTTGGAGGTAATTGTATCAGTGTCCTTATTATGGCAAGAGAAAGGACTTTTTTGAAATTTCCTTGAAGAAAATGCCAGAAAGGACTAATAAATAGTTAAGAACTATCTAAGTGGATGCTTCCAGTTGGCTTCAGAAATCTATAAATAAGCAGATTATACAGATAGTTGGAAACAGTTCAGTCATTACTGATAATCCAAGGCTTATAAAATGAACAATAGGACCTATGGGCAGCCATAGCAAGGACTGACTAGGCAAAAACTAAGCAATACAAATTGATAAAAGGAAACATTCAATCTTTGATGATACTCTATGTCATCTGATTCAACTCCAGACTCCATTTGTGAGCCAGAATTTATTCTGTAAAAAATAAGTTGATAGAGAGGGCTAGGAAGGAGAGGGAGAAATCAACAAGTTGAGCACTAGCAGTTTGTATGAACACTTTTGCAGCTGATTAGCTACAATCTTCTGTTCACGCTATATTATAAATACAGTTAGGTGTAGCATGTCTGGAAAAGGCTTATGGTATTGGTAAAGTAATGCAAATGTCCATTAAAGACAGTAAATGCAGCTACAAACACAGACAGTTTAAGTTCCAGCTCTGTCTCCCATATGTACCAGGGACCACACACAGCTTAGATTTTTACAAAGCCCACAGAGAAAGTTAGTAGCTGAATAAAACATTGCAAGTAAACAGTTTGGTACAAACACCAAATTCTGTTCCAGGCTTATCCTTTTGAACTTGAACAACTCTCGGAAGTCAGAAATGTTCTTTAAATGTATTTAATTTGATCTGTCCTTTGGAATATGAAGCTTCTGTAACCCAGAATTTCAGACCTATTCACCCATGAAATCTGTCTTTCAACTAAGTTTGGAAGGGACTAGACAGCCTTGGTAGAGAAAGAACCTGGTCAACCTCTCTCTGATTACCTGTGTGGACTGGTCCTGCTATGTTGGAGACAAATTGCCTGTTCATTTGGTTGCTTTGGCACAGGCTTGTAGTCTCGGTTTCAAAGTACATCATGAATCCATGTCAACAAATGAGCCCTGGCACTGAAACAAGTCCATCACAATGCAATAGCTTCAGGGTGTAGTCATGAACACTGACTGAGCCACGTACAAAATATTTTCCCTATTCCTTGATGACATTGCACTTGGAGGAGGTTGCGGGAGGGAGAGGCTCTCTGGAACATCCGTGGCCCACTCCACCACAAGGTTGAAGAAGGTTTTCTGGTCCCAGAGCCTAAAAGACACTGATACGATCACAGTCATGTCTGTCTGCCTTTGACTCCACAGGTAGAATGAATGTGTATGCATTTGCAGCTGAGTCAGTTCAGAAAAGTTCTCAGCAGGAGCTGTAGCAAGGGTTAGTTTCATGCCTCTGGACCCACAAGAACATGCCTTAAACATGTGGCCACCCAGCTCATGTCTTACTTCCACAACAAAATCACTTATTCATTTTAAGCACGTAAATTCTTTCTTGGCATATTTGCAGTCTTGAAGTCAGAAGGGAACTTAAGATGTCTCCTTCTGAAAGACATTAAGCTGACTTGCAAACTACCATACCTCACTGTCAGCTCCAGAAGACATAAAGTGCAAGGCCAGCTAGCACTTTACCAAAGGGTTGTTTGGTAAGATCCCATAGTAGGGAACGGTCAGATATCTCATCAGTTCGTTCCATCAGAGAGATGAGGTGGAAAGGCTGCTGCACAGGGCAGCTTACCTCTGCTCAGCTCTAGCCTCTTTGACCTTTCTGGTCTTTGAAAGCAGTGAAAGCAAGCTAAAGAACCACAATAAAAAGATACTGCAAAGATATTCATAGAATCATAGAATCCCAGGTCAGAAGGGACGTCAAGGATCACCTGGTCAACCTTTCTTGGCAGAAGCATAGTCTAAACAAGATGGCCCAGGTCCCTGTCCAGCTGAATCTTAAAAGTGTCCAGAGTTGGGGAATCCACCACTTCCCTGGGAAGATGGCTAATTTTTCTCATTGCAAAAAATTTTCCTCTTATGTCCACCAGACATAACCAGAATCTCCGCAGGAGTAACTTGTACCCATTACCCCTCATCTTTTCCATGTGACTGCTTGTAAAAAGGGAGTCTCCACCTTCTTTTTAGCTACCTTTCAAATACTAGAACATGGTGATAAGGTCTCCCCCTAAGCCTTCTTTATCTCAAGGCTGAACAAACCGAGTTGTCTCAGCCTTTCCTCATATGGCAGGCTTCCCAATCCTCTGATGATCTTTGTGGCCCTTCTCTGGATCCTCTCCCACCTGTCCACATTTTTTTTGCATAGCGGGAACTAAAACTGAGCACACTATTCCAGGTGTGACCTGACAAGTGCTGACTAGAGTGGGATAATGACTTCTTTATCTCTGTTGATGATGCTCTTGTTGATGCAACCCAGAATCCTGTTGGCTTTCTTTGCTGCAGCAGCAGCACACTGTTCACTGATATTGAGCACCTTGTCCACCAGGACTCCCAGGTTCCTCTCCACAAAGCTGCTCCCCAGCTGGGTAGATCCCAGCCTGTGCTGCACTCCTGGATTGATTATGTTTTCCCAGGTGCAAGACCTTACCTTTGTCCTTGTTGAACTTCAGGTTAATTTACATTAATCACAGGCTCAAAGGAAATTAATTTCAATCACTTCTGGTTTCCATAAATGTGTTTAAAGGAGAAATTATAATCTTTCTGTATTATTTTGTGTTGTTTTTTTCCCCTCCCCCGCAAAGGGGCTTCTCTAAATTTTCCTTGATATGTCTCCACTTCTCAACAAAGCTGATTCATTTCCTGATATATCTGTTACTCTTCTTATACCTCAGGCTAGTGAGGCTCTCATTGACTGTTTTCTTTACTTTTCCCATGCAATAATTGGTGGTATCATAAAGGATTATTACATTGTTCACTCTTGCCTCTTTCTTCTCATCTTCTTAAAGACACATCCTAAATTATGCAGTCCCCTCTCAGAAGTGGAGGCTACTTCACTCCATTGCCACAGTTTTCAGATCCTATATCCTTATTCTTGGCAATCTTCTTATTGTAAACCACAGCCTCCATGTGGATCGTTGTTGTGGTTTAATCCTAGCCAGAAACCAAGCACCACACAGCCACTCACCATTGACACAACTATGACTTAGAGCTGCAGCATAGATCTTGCAGCCCAAAGACAAGTCAGATAAAACACAGATCACCTTGCATCTCTCTCAGCCTCTACTTTTTGGAGGCCTGTGACACCTCAGTACAGATGAGTTTAGGGGCCTGACAAGTTTATGGCTGTGTATCTGGGCTGCCCAAGAGGTTGAAGAATTTTAGCAGTGCTGTGAAACTCATTCCTGACTTTGCTCTTTTTCTTTCTTTTCCATTTTTCCCTTTATTGGTTAGTTTTTCAAGTGATTTCTTTTAGTTAGACTTTTCCTCTTCATGGATCTAAAGCTTCTGAAATCCTTTCAGTTGTACGAAACTAGTCGTGGTTTGCAAAACATGACTTACTATTACATAGACAAACATATTTGAACTTCCTACATACATTTCAATGTATGATGATGGTGAACTGTGTCCTTCTACTACACATATGGGGGATAAATATTCAACTCTTGTTATCTGTTCAAAAGCAGTTATGAGTTCAAAGCCCCGGGAAAAACAAACATCCCCCCTGCCATGAGACAGAAAGCACATGTAAACCTATGAAGAACAGACCATACTACTAGCAAAGGAAGTGGAGAGCACATTTTCCATAAGGCAGCTAAATAGCATCCCTGTGCCGTAGTTGCAATGAAGTTCTATAATTGGGCCTGCAGTTAATGAAATTCCTGTAGGAGACTGTCAGAAGATTTAATTTCACTGTTTACTGAATTATCAGCACGATAGTGAATCCCGTATGCCAGCTTTTCCTGCCAAAGAAGGAAAATTGCCAATCTAGATGCCAGGATTCATCCAGGGAGAAGCCTCATGCAACATGGAGGGGTCGGCTGTCATTATACCCACAGCTTGTTGGGGCAAATATATCCCTGGTGAAACTCCGTTAGGTTGTGTGAAATCATCGTTCTCATCTCCAAACAGAAAGAATGCTTGAGGTTGGGGATAATATTCAGTCATAGTATCAAGTGACGCTCCATGGCCTAGTAGATCAGGCTGTTCAGAAGAAAATGCTACCTTGTGTATTGGGCCCACAGGTTGTCTGGAGTGCAAAGGGAATACAAAAAATGAAAATGTAGGCAGTGAGGGGGAGACATAAAGTAACGATGCACATTTTATGAGAGACTGCTAAAGCATTCTCATTCCATCCTCCTGGAATGCAGTAACAGCAGGACTGGGGCTCATGATAGAAGCAAATTTAATCTAAACACGCATTGTATTTTATTTTAACATGTCCATCCACTCTGATATTTCAGCCAAACACGTTTACATAAAGAAATCATGCAGTCATGATTCCCAGTTGCTATGCACCCACTGTTACCTACACCTTTGCAAAATGAGCGTAAAAATGCCAGTGTGTCAGGATGGCAGAGTTTTATCCTTACTTTGTAAAGGCAGCTGATGAAAGAACCAAAGGTAATGCAGGATATGGAGCCTAGACTACTGGATTTTATTCATCAGCTTGCTTTAGCTCATATTACTAGTGTGCAGGTATCTTGTTTGTTTTGATTCTATTGACTAACTCTGTGGAAAACTGAAATTAACTGTGCAGGGGAAGTCAATATTTTGTTTAGTAAGGAGCATATAGTTGGCTATCTAAAGCTGAATGTAAGATGCCAATGAAAATTTTCATGTAAAACTGCTTGTTTAAATTTCACTTGAATTTTTACTCTAATGGTATGGAAACTGAAATATAGTTCCTTTTTTCTTTTTGAGAAATGACACAAAAATATCTTACATCTTTTTTTTTTTTTAAACTGTAGTTATTTTTATGTAGTTGTCATGATCTCAAAAAAAGAAGTATTTTCACTAGAAAAAACAATTCAAATGGGTAAGTAAGCTTTATTTTATTGGAAGCTCGTATTTGTGAACAAAAATACCGTATAATGTTAGTTACAATAACAAAAAAGGAGGTCTAGAGGACAGGACAACATGCAGAACACTCAATTTTCTCCAATCAATACACAGTCACCAATGATATCCTTAGGTAATACATCTTTTGGGGCCAGTAACAGCTAGCCTAGGCAAAGATGATCCATGAACTCAGCAAAGGGCAGGCTAGCACAGATGAGAAATGGGCAGTGTCTTTGTGGTAAGTTGACTAGCTCCAAGTGATGATAATGGTGTGTTACGTCCCCAGGCTTCAGTTACTCTGCTTAAGAAAGCTTGTGTTGGCTTTTATACAGCACTGTGAGGCAAGACCAGCTCTCCCATATGGACTCCAAATGTTTTAGGTCAGATCTAAAAGCACATTGTTAAATTATGATCTCAAATTAGTGATGAAAATATCCATAAGAAATGACGTAATTCAGGCTTCTGAGGAATGGAGGAATCGTACAGGGCTTTAATGTTAAAAAGAATATTAATGAGGAAAAGAGATCTTCTCTACTCCTTTTAAAGCAGAAAAAATACCATGTTTTTTGTTTGGGTATACTGAAAACTCTGCCACCTGCTTCAATATATTTTAAACACTGAGCTTTTGCATGAGGGTATTTAATGTCAATCCAACATGCCCTCTATCCCAAAGGACATCTACAAATACCTTTTGAAGAATTCTGTGTAGATAAGACATATGGAAATATTCAGTGATAACAATATTAAAAAAATTGGACAGACTACCTTCAACAAGGAGCTCAGTGTGGGCGTGCTGTTCAGTTTCACTGTTTAATTCCTATATGAGACTATGTAATGCATAGCAGAGTAAAATTTTACCAAGTTGTTAAACATATTGTAAGCCATCACTACTTACAGGTCAACAGCTAATTGTGTTTCTATGGGTTTCATTCTCAGTATTTCTTAAGGGAAAATACAAAGTTAGAAAAAAATCATATAAACAGAGGAGCACTATTGTGTCCAATGTTGCCTAGCTTTGAGACAAAGATGCCATAATACTTAGTTATAGTTTTATTCACTATTTTGCTCATTTAATTGAAGATTTTCTCTTTTTAGTTCAATATCTATGTGCCATTCAACACTATCAAATGCTTTCCCCAAAGGCAATAAGATAATGAAAGTAAATACATTCTAAACAATAAATAATGAACAATATTGCACTGAAACTGACAATCAAGAGGAAAACCAATTTGGTTTAGGGGTGGAAGAAAGAAGAGCTGACCTTGCAGCTGCAAGGATTATTCTAGATACTTCCAGTTTCTAGGAAGTAAATCCATCTTTTGGTACCAAAATATGATTAAATCATTACACAGCACCAATATCAACAGTACTTCATAGGAAATTAAATTCTGGAATTCTTCTGGTCTGTTTTAGAAGCACTAATTTCACTGTGCGCAAAATCCTTTCAGAGGCTGGAACACATGACACAATATGTAGAGATTGAAAAACCTAGTATTTTGATTAATACCCTTTAATGTAAAATAATATAGTTATTTCTGTTTCTCTTCTTCTCTTCCATTCCATTACACTTAGTACAGAAAATGCCATGAAAGTTGAGAGCATCCAATACAAACATTGGTCGTAGTTGCCCTATAAACAAATCCAGCTGTCCCATCAGTAACATCATCAGGGAGAACCAAATGAACTTGTTCAACAGGACATGCCTGTTGCACAGTGATCTTGACAAATACATGTGAAGTGGCAAACTATGGGGCACATTTCCAAATGCAGAATAGTGTGGGGGATTTTTTTGGTTTTTTTTCACTCTGGGTAGAGACTATTTGCGGCACAAAGCATGAAGAAACAGGTCGTTTTTTTCCACACTGGAGATGAACTTGCAGTTGAGTTGCAGGCATATTTCTAAACATGTTTCTCTTCACCTGATTTAGATAGCTCGTAAGAGAAATACTCAAATTTAATCTCAGATTTAATTATTTTGCTTGAGCAAATCTTGCAGTTACTCTTGCGCCTTCCATATCAAAGTGCTGTGCCCAAATCCTTAGAACATTTTATCCTGTATAGTTCACCTAAATGATTTGTGGGACTGAAGAGTGGTGGATGGAAAATTACCAGTATTTATCACAAAAAAACCCTGAAAACGGGGCTGAGCACTTTACCCACAGGACTAATTCCTGAAAGGGAAACTGATTTTGGGACAGCAGAACATAAGCAGTCACAAATGAGATGGTAAGGTAAGAATGTGAGTATCAACACACATTAGAAGACCAAATGAGAATGAAAAAGAAAGAAAGAGGAAACACATTTCATAAACACACAGATCTAAGTTCTTTGATGAACAGACATTGAAGAAACTGGAAAACATTCAAATAATATGAAAGTGGACTAAAAGAGAAAATAGGACTGGACAGAATCCCGAGAGGCTATCTAATCCTTCTGCCTAACCTAAATCAGTATTTTAACCATACCTAAATAATTTCCAAGAAATGTCCATCCAGTCTCCAGTGAGAGACATCCCAGGTTCACATTTTAGAAAGTTAACGAGAAGGAATATGATCAAATGTGGGTTTGCCTGGATCCTACAACTCTGAAGAAAGACAGCATTATTTTAAACCTAACAAACCAGTTGGAGATAAAATTGCTCAAATGTCAGCTGACATGCCTTAGTATTGACAGGTTAGCTTAGACAGCAAGTTACTTGTGCTGAGCACTTTAAACACCCAGTGGGAAAAATTCAAATTCCACGGCTTAACTCTTGGAATCACAGCCTGCTAGAGAATTGTTTCAGCTGAAAAATGATGCTTTTTTCAGTCTTAGCAGGTGTCCACAGCATTGCAGACAGTATGATAATAGAGGCATACACTCAGCAGGGACATGATCAGAAGCTAGGAGAGGTCACAAAATGAGCATAAGCAGAAAGCATCAAGTTTAATCAAGAGAGAAAATGCAACTCAAGACAAAAAGATGAAGAAGAGAAGAAGAAGGACTTGTGACACATTCTTTCACATCAAAGAATCAGGACAGTCAAGATCACTGTATAAGGACTATTGAATACAACACTTGTTTAAAATAGACAGCATAGTGATTGTTAGGAGCTTTATGGCAGATCCTAAAAGAGGCAGGGTGGGAACTGATTGAAGTCTACATTCTCACCTAATCCTAAACCCTTCTGAGTAGCCCAGAGATACTTAAGATGAAATTTACAACAACAAAAAGTCCTCACAGAGGTCAACAACAGAAAACTCTGTCATGTCCTTACGGTCAGATTATCAATCCAGCCAGCAATCACCTTGCAATCAGATGTAATGATGAGTAGCATACCGGGGTATGCCGTGTAAGACAATACGTCTGTTTCCATTCATAAAGCATGGGTTCACTGTGCTAATATACTTGAAAGAGACAATCCTTGCTGTAATGAATTTTCAAGATCAGCAGAGGCAAAAAAACCATCCAAGGGTAAAATCCAGATTATGTATATATGCCAGAGAAATTCCTTGCTGTCTTAATCAAGGAAGTTTCATCCTGGTCTCTTTGGGTGAAGCATTCATATGTAAAATGATTGTTAGTTATCCTGAAACTATCTAAATGTTGGGAAAAACAGCTGAAGTAACAGAAAGAAGTCACCTATATACCTTTTTGTAGTCAAGATGAAGTACACCACGTTCAAGTCGATTCAGAGGCACTGTGATGCAGCAGCTTCTAAAAGCACTAAAACATGGCAGTGAGTTGCAGGCAGCTCCAGATTAAGATAGTTTGATTTTTAATAGGAAAGAACTTTTAACAGTGAAATTTCTTTCCAGAGGGCACTGTGAAGAAAAAATGACTAAAGTAGAAGATATTATAACAATGACATATATATAATGACTTGTCAAGTATGACAACAGGTGCACTGGAAAATCCTTTAAACTAACCAATTCTGTGAACTTCAGATTTAATTGTAGAGGACCAAATTGTCTTCTCGTACTTAGAAAAGTGGGCTTAAACTCCCTGATCAGGTATCTGGGACATCAGAACAGGAGATTGGATTAGATGACCTCCTGAGATTCCTTCTATCCTCAAGTAGCCTTTGATTCTGTGATCATCACAAAGAATCTGAACACCCTCTACAACAGAAAGCAATCATTCACCAAGCAGCAAGATCAAGAGGCAGATGATCTCTGTGAAACCCGCACGAGACACCAACAAACTTGCCAGGCTGGGAAGGGTATGGCAGCATTTCAGCACTTCCTTGGTTCACTCAAGCCACTGCCAAGGACACCCTCACCTTTAAGATGAGCCTTATCTCAGGTCAGCCAGACTTTTTACTCTGAGAGTCAAGAGTCTCTCCCTCACTTTTTGGAAGCCAGGCAGCTGAAGAAGTCTGAGAGTTGCATCAGGCAAATGCCCTTCCAGAGGGCACCAAGCCATGCTGTTAAGGGCCTATTATGTTCCCAAGAGGGATCCTTCTGAGGGGTCATTTGTGAAGAATTCAGCTTTTACTCTCCTTATTTGGATTTATTTCTGTATGAAAGTGGTAGTCTTCTGGCCATCTCTTGCCTGTCCACTTTCAACATGCGCTGTAATCAAACAAACAAAAACCTGTGATCACAGGTAGGAAGGGCCAAATGCTCTGCTGACATGTGCAGTGTAAAGCTCAATTAACTGTGTCCATCTACAACTAAACAAAATTAACTCACTGAGTTCCGCTTTAATTACATTGAAACCATTTTTTCTCATTCTGGTCACTTCAGTGCATACAGTTCACTTGTTTATGTATGCTTCTAATGCAATATTACAGAATCCCTAAATTCCAGTGACAGTGTTTTGTAGATATAACCCCTGAGGAAACCTAAGTACATCAGAGAGCACAAATTTCCTGATCTGAGCAGATTGTCCTCATGTTGACCAAGGATAGGATGTGGCAAAAGAGGAAAGGAATGACCCTTTACCTACTTTTCAGTCCTTGTTACGAAGGTCATGCAGAGATGATTTATGTCTTTGGAGGTATTCTTCTGTTCAGCTTGGGGTTTTGTTTTTTTTCTTTTTTCTTTTTTTTTCCTACAGTAACTCAGTTAATTCTGCCAAGTTGGCTCAGAACTAGGACAAGGAAGAGAGAAAGTGAAGCGAAAACTGAAGTTGTGTTTTAAGAGGTTTAAGAGGTAAGTCAGCAACAGCAACAACACAAGGTTTCTATGACATGACATGTTTCTGTAATGAGGCATTAGAAAGCACAACAGTCTGCTCTGCCCATTCACAGACTTGGAAGAACTGACAAAATGGCATAGTTTTAAGATACAGAGAGCTGAGATACAGCAAAGCTCCTATATCTGCTTGGGACTCCAACACCAATACAATCACACCAGTAAAACCTCCTGCAGAAATACAGTCCCACTAATGTAAAACACGTCTGGTATGGTGTAGCTCCCTCTAGGAAAAATCAGTGCTAAACTAGACAAGTGTAAGCCACCACCGCATACTCAAAAATGGCTGTAGCAGCGCTAAGGTGAATACAATGGTCCAAGTTGCTCTCATCAAGAGAAGTCTACAAGTGAACAAGCTGAGATATATCATCCCTTGCAGCACAAATATGTGTTCCTTCAGTCACAATGATTAGAAGAGGAAGCACAGCCTACTAAGTCCCACAGAGAAGCCCATGAGAATTTCATCTTTGCTCTAAAGAGAGGAGATGGAGGTCAGTGATGAGCACTTTGGAATGTTCTCTCTACTACACATCTCAAATCCTCTCTTCTATTTGGAAGCAATTCCTAGTCACATACAGGGTTTCAAGAATTTACAGAAGGAATTTAGTTTGTCTAGTGGGTGTTCTCAACAATATTAATATTTATATTGCGGTAGTACCTACACACTAGGTGTTAGACCCATAAAATGTGGAAGAAAAAAGACATTCTTTGCCGAAAACCACTTGCTGTTTTCATACAAGAAGAATGCATGACCTTTTAAATGACCCATTCTACATGGATCTCGGTGAACAACCCAAATAAAGCCTGTGATTTAACACCGATGTAATTCCATTGAAAATCAGCAGAATTACATCAGCATGAGATCAGAAAGGGGACATAGGCCCAGATTCCGCAGACACTCACAGAATGTAGGAAGAGGTGTAGAAATCAATTTGTATGGGCAATAACTGACTTCAGTAGAGGAAACGTGTGCTCAAACCAGCAAAAGGGAGCATACAAATGTGGTAACTATAGCGGGCATCTATTTAATTATGTCTTATGTTTAAACCATTCAATTTTTAATTAAAATCATTGAATTGATTAGTATAAGAACGACCATGGAACTCTCATACTTTGAACACAAAGAAATAAGTTATAATTTATTTGAGGGATTAGTGCTGTCTGTTTTGATTTTAATAAAGATAAAAGAGGAAAAACAAAGACATGGATCCATACAACCCCATGTAATGAAGCACATGACTTTTCTCTACTCAAACAAAGGAACAGATATATTAAACATACAGTATGGATATAACACACCATCATTTGTGTTCTTTGTAAAGATTTTAAAAAGGATTTGGAAATTCATCTCACTCTAGAATTCATGCTTTACCTGCGAATGTTAAAGTGACTTCAGAATTATCTTTGATGGATTTTGCTGCGTCAGGTTCCAAAGGAGCATCTCCATGAAACTGTCCTTTCATTCTGTGGACTGCTTGGTTTTTGTGTGATTGTTCAGGGAATCAGCAATTTCCTCCAAATACAGGGAAGCCTGAAGTCTCTAATTGCCAAAGATGACATTTAGAGAGCAATGATGGATGAATCCATGGTTTTGACACTGCAACAGGGCACAGGGATTTGGTTCTACCACTGTCTCTGCTGCAGATTTCCTGTGAAACAACTGGCAAATACCTATGAAAAATTTCACAAATGCAGAGTTTTGAAGGTGAGGAGGACTACCTAGTATTTTCTGCATTTGGCCTACATACATCACTTGATTAAAACATTATTTTGAAAAAGATGGAAAATCCTCATCATGACAAGAGTTGGTCTGTTTGTCAATGAATTAGTCTCACTGTTAAAAACAATGCACTTCATTCTTTGCTAACAGGAAGAATTTGAGTGAAAGCAATTGTAACCCTGAAAGAAATTTCATTGTTAAAGTTAAGTTCTTTGTTATTAAAAACTAAACTGCCCTCTTTATTCTTGTAAAGAGTATGGAGAACACCAAATAAATGCAGGAAAGACAAATCTGTGTGTATCACAACCACTGCATTTTTCTGAAGAACAAGTTAAAAAGTATGCAGGAGGTAAAAAGTAGGTTCAGCTGCAGAGAAACACAAAAGAATAGCATAAACACATAGGACCAAAAACCTCAAAACACAAAATAGCAATGCACATAGGGCAGATGAGTAACTAAAATGACAATGTTTCTCGGTAAAGAAAAAAACCCACAACCAAACAAGACTCCTCCAAAACCTCAACAAAGGGAAGTCTTGGTCCATTGCTCAAAGGGGAAAGAAAGACACTGACAGATGATGCCAAAAAGGTGGAAGTATTTGATGCTTTTTTGCTTCACTCTTTACTAAAGAGGTCAACTGCAACCAGGTGGCAAATCCAATGAATGCCAGTAACAAAGAGGTAATGTCAGGCCCAAAAAGGAAAAGAATGTGTTAGAGAACACTCTGATAAGTTAGTGTTATCAAATCATCTCCACCTGATGAACTTTATCCCCCAGTACTTAAAAGAACAGGCTGAAGCAATTTCAGAGCTGTTAGTGGTTTTCTCTGAGAAGCCAGAAGAAAGGGTTATGTCCTAGAAAACTGGGAAAGAGCAAATACCACATGTAGCTCTAAAAACAAGAAAAGGGAGATGGAGTTGTAGGCCA
>NW_010524270.1:32054-50708 GCF_000687285.1 Phaethon lepturus | reverse complement strand
GGCTAGATGTTGTGCTAGTTCTTTGAGCACTTGTCCCAGATAAACATATCTGTAAGCTCTGAGAGGAAAACAGATGAGCAGCAGCCAACACAGGTTTATGAAGAGCAAGGAATGTCAAAGTAGCCTTATTTCTTTCTCTGACAGAGAAACAGACCTTGTGTGGGTGGAGATAGTAGGTCTCATCTACCACAAGCCTTGTAAGGCTTTTGACTTTGCTTCAGAAGGCATTCTCATAAACAATCTAAGAATATCTAAATAAAATTAGAATAATGTGGGTGCAAGGTGGTTGGAAATCCTACTTAGACAATAATTATCAATGGCTGACTGTCAAAATATAAAGTTGTTTCAAAGAGGGAGAGAGGGTTCTGTCTCCAGAGGAGTCCCATTCACCATTTTAATTAATGACTTAGGTAATCAATAGAAATATAGTTACATCTGCGGAGAGAACTGAGGTCAGGAGGGCTGCAAGTGTGCTAATGAGAAGAAAAGCTATTCTGACAACTTATAGAACTGGTCTGAAATTGGCAGGATACAATTCAAAAGGACCAGGCTAGGGATAACCAGCCACACAGACACATGGTGGAGAAACAATTGGCTCAGCAGCGATTGTGTAGAGAAGTATCTGGGGATGATTGTCAGTCACAACCAGAGGATCAGTCAACAATGTCACGCTACTGAGAAAGGCTGACATCATACTCACATGTACAAATAGGAGAGTCATCTAGCAGGCCCAAGAAGTACTCCTCTGCATGTAACCTTTCAGCCACATAGTGTGTTTGGACGCTGCATTGACGAGAGATACAGACCCCCTGGAGAAATGGCAGGATAATCAAAAATCTTAAAAACATGACTAAGAAGGAAAGGCCAAATACGGTAGGATTGTTCTGACAAGGGAACACTCTGGTGAGCCATGAAGGTGGTCCTTAAGTACAGTTGAGTTGCTGTAGAAATGAAAGATACAAATGCTTCTCCGCACCCAAAGTCTTAAAATGCAGCAAAGAAGGTTTAGATCAGGCAGGCATCAAAGGAAACTTTCTGATGGTTAGAATAGTTAAGGATTGGGGAGGATTGTCCATGGAGGTTTTGGAATTTCCATCTTGCCAGCTTTTAAAATAACAGGTTTATGCAAATAAATGTAGATGCAAGAATAAAAGATTGCTTTTAAGATGTGTCCTTTTGTCTTTCGTATTGCTGTGATTTAAATGCAAAATGAGAATGTTGCTTACAAGCGTCCTGGACCATTAATAAGTGTTTACAAGACACTCAGTGCTCCATGCATGTGTACTCCAGTGTAATAGAGAAATCACAATACTCATGTCCAGTTGGGAGAGGGGAAACCAAAATCAATGCTACATTCTTTCTAGTCTCATTGCCATTGATAATTGATTTGAAAATGTTACATGTTAGATATGGAAACTGAGGCAGGGGACACAACATGCCCAAAGTCACACAGCAAATCATCAGCAGAGCTAGGAGCAGACTCCACATATTTTGTGGTCGCTGATTCACAACAATAAATGCGGGGAGCATCAGAGACCCTGCATCCTGACCCATAATGGGTGTTCTGGTATAAGAACATTCTGCCTGCCATCATCAAAGACTTAGAATGGCGCTTGCTGTGCTTAAATTTCTATGAAATTCAGGTGTATTCGTCAAACATTATACTTCTACAAGGTAGCCAGATACATAGTCAGATTGATACAACTTTATTATCATTTTTCACTGGGTGTCAGTGGGTTTCCCCTGAAGAAATGACTAATGACATCAATTCCCATTTCCCCAGATTTCAGCCAAAGCACAAGGACTTCAACAATATACATTCAACAGAGCAGTAATTAGAAGGACCCTTGGTTATCCTGGAAATGAGATTCAGATGGCAGAGATAAAACTGGTAGATGCTAAAACGCAGACCCCCTCTCTAAAGTTCTGGGAGACGAAATGGCCCTGCTGTATATCACATCACACTGCAGTAAATTGTGGCTGATGAAGTAACGGACATGGGAACTCTGAACTACTGAGGTGCCTCTAAATGAGCTCCGGCCTCCAGAGTGCTGAGCCCCCTCTCGCATGAAGGGTAAGCAGGAAAATGTACGCAAGCCTTCATTCTGCCTCTCAGCATGGGAAAAAACACGCTCTCCACAGCAGGAAAGCCTGTGAGAAGCATGGCTCCATCCTGCAGGGTGCTGGAGACTCCAGAGAGCTCTGCCCCTTTCACTCCACAGATGGATTTTGTTAGAAGGGCAGGACTCGGTGCCTCGAGAAGTAGCAGCCCAGCTCTGCTTTTCAGGCATGGTAAGTGCATGCAAAGAGATGGCCCCCCAAGGAGAAGGGACATTTCCAGTACAGCAGCTGAAGTTTTCCTCATGACAGCAGGAGATGCTGTTGAGTCCTTATTTGCTGGATTTACTAGCTTCCATGCAGGCACGCTGCCGGGAGACCGCTTGCTGTTTGATGGGGGCCTGAAGTTTAAAGCTGCTTCCAGAGTTTTGTTGAGACAGACAGGATTCTGTCAACAGCACACCAGACAGAGAATCGTTAATACGAACACACTTTGGGATGCTGCTGTGTGCATGCTCTCTTCCTGGTGGTTGCAGTTCTAAACTAATTAATTTCTGTGATCTGAACCATTCTCTTTTATTAGTAGTATCAGCGTGTGCAGTGCTGCATAGTTATAGATGATGTGCTCTCTCTGGGGATCCTATCAGCATGCCGTTGTAGGTCTTCACAACATGGAGCGAAATGTCTCCTACGTTTCCTTGGTAGTGGTAAAATTTTCCATGTTGTTATTTATTTCCCTTGCTCTTACTGCTTTCTCCCTCCTTGTGAGCTCTGTGTTTGCTCTTGGGGGTTTCAGTGGCTGTTCAGCTCTGTCCTTGACTCTGACTGCTCAGAGTGACCTTTCTGATAATTCTTCTTCCCTCCCTGGGGCTGAGGTTTGTGGGTAAGGCACACTCACAGTTTCCTTGGATAATCTGACTTCATTATTTTCATTGTCAAGGGAGTATGAGGTTCTTTTGCTCCTTGGTGCACAGCCTTCAGGATGAGTGATACATGGGCTTCTCCTATCTCATGACAGATAATCTTGACAAGGCTCCTCTTTTCTATTGCTTGTCTCACTAGATACAGCACATAAATATAAATAGACACACACATGATCCTTCTCTGTGCATGGACCTATAGCAGCGTCACTGCAAGGTCTTGTGGGATTCTCAGCTCTTTCTTGCAGCTTGGGTAGGAATGTGTTGGCCAAGGTTCCCAAAAACACCTGCTGAATTTGGATGCCCTCTGCATGCATCTTTTAAAGTGTCCTGATTTGCAGAAGCTGAAGGGCAATTCAGACACTAATCACTGGCCTCTTTTGGAAACCTAATATAGGGCATAGCTGCTTCTTCCAGAGAGTGCTCCACTAATTGTTTTTGTAATTTCATTCTTGGTCCATTTCACTTCCAGTTCACAATTTTTTTACGTATTTTTCTTTCTCGCAAATACACAAAATTCCATGTTCCACCTGCCTTTGGATGGCACCTGGAGTCTGTTTTTCACTTGAAACATGGAGCAGTTGCTTGGCTGCAGGAGTTACATAGTTATGCATCAGGATTTGTGAACTCACGTATCACTAGGGTCCTCTTGTTTTCCAGCAAGGAAGAAGGTCCCAATGTAGATTTTTGCAATTGCATTGGAGTCTACTTCTACTTTGCTTAACACTGGTATGCAAGCACCTCTGAATCAAGCCCTCTTCATTAGCGCTGGAGTGAAAGCTTATCTCACTGTTGGCCATTTCTCCCCCCACATCTGGAGTACATCTACCTAGCATATCTGCTACTCCTTGTACTGGCTTCCATCGGCACTTGCAATTTCGTCTGTGTTTTACTTTTTCTTTTCAACAACATTCATCTTTGTCAAAACAGACTGCTATATTCTGAGTATGGATTTATCTGTACAGATCCCATTCCAAATAACTATCTAAATAAAACATAATATTTCTTCTCCACGGCCATGCCGTTTGTTTTTCGCCTGGAAGCCTGAACATTTATTGATGAATCCATATTTGTACTTACAGCAGCCTCTCCAATCATTTCTTTAGTCATGTTCTGCATGGTTTGTAATAGTGCATGAAAGTGGAAAGGGAAGGTATGCAAATATCAATAATAATTATGTTCTCTGTATGCAGATTTCCTGAATATTTCTTGAAACTTGTCTTCTAAATTACTTTTACACAATTTAGGCAAATGTAAACATGCATTTGAATAATTGTGGAACAGTTTAAAGTGCAATCTCTACTCAGTTAAGCCACTCAATTAAGGGAGTACTGTAAATAAAGATAATGTATATACCTAGAAATATGATTGCCTTAATATTTACATGTTTTACGATTTAATGGATTGCTCTTCTAATTCAAAGTGACAGTTTCATTGTTCAGGTAGATCTAACCATTTTAATCAAGTACAGTAATGCTATCATTGATTTAAGAGACATTTCCAGAACTAAGACCTAAGTTGAATATGTAGAGCTCTTCAGTCGATGTTTGCCTACTGCCGTCATGTATTTTACAAATGCCATAGTCTAACTCATCCCGGACTTCCACCATTAAAAGCAGTATATCACCATAGCCTGCATATTTGAGAGATAAAACTATTATCAATGCTGGTTCCTCAGTCCATTATTGGTTTTACAAAGGCTTCTGATAGTCTTCGTTGCTCCAAACCTGGCCAATACTTCTTCCACCACTTTGAAATCTGTAAGGTGAACAACAGATGATGTCTGAAATCCTAACAGCATTCTGGAGTTAAAATTTTGTCTGTCCACTGAGCCAACTCTCCCAGTCCCCCTGAATTTTGTACCACCACTGGCCCACCAGCACACCAGGGCATTTTTCTGCTCTCCCTTCCCCAGCATTTTAAAGAACCACAGCTCTCAGAGAGCATTGGAGGTACATCATGCTCCTTCCAGACATCTGAGGGATCTACTGGGACTCCTTTATTCCAAGATGTTGGAGCTTGGTATCTTTACGTGATTCACAGCAGCTGCAGGCATCTTCTGCTCTGCATGTGACATCTTTGGAAGCAAATGAAACAACAGGCTGAAGACAAGCCTCATAAGAGGTGTTGACATATTGTCTGTTTCACTAAGGTTGAAATACTCTGCAGCAGGATGCAACAACAAAACTCATGCCGCCAAACCAAGATGCTTTCATATATGGTGATCCACAAGCCAGGAGACAAAAGATGGATCTCACCCACCTTGGCCTCATCCCAAAGCAGTCTTGCTGGGGATTTATCTATAAATCAACCACAAAGCCATCTCCAGAAAGGGTCAATCCTTATTATAAAACATCACTTACACAGAGCTGTAGATTTAAAATGTGTTTTGCAGAAATAGATTGGAGAGTACTTGCCCCAAAAGAACTGACAGCTGTCTCTACCCCACTGAGCTACAGGGACCCTTTTAAAAGCAGTTGCTTATTCAGAAACAGGAATCTGCCTGTAGCTAGCATTCAATAAATCACCACTTTCAACTTTGGTTGCTCATTCTCAGATGTGTAATCAGAACATAGGTTCATAGATTTTGAGGCCAGAAGGGACTGCTCTGATCATCCGGTCTGACTTTCTGCATAACACAGGTCAGGGAACATCACCCAGAGACTCCTGCCGTGGAGGGAATTATTCTGGCCCTCTATTTCAGATGCTGCTGTTGCAATTGCTGTTGACCAGTGAAACATGCTTATCCCAGAAAATGCTGTGCACATCACCTTACTCTGGAAAACTTCCAAGACAGCAAGCAGGGCTCTTAGATTATATTTGTTTATAAAGGAGTAGAAACAAAGGAAACAATCCCTGCCCCAGGAAAATTCCATGTTGCCCACCACCTTGTGGGCAATATAGTGCTGTTGATGAGGCTGAGAATAACGAAAAGCACATGGCTGGTTTGGTGTATCCCTGGTGTTTCCAGTGCTCAGGGCAGCAAGATACTGCACTGAAACCAGGGGAAAATAAAACCTCTGTCACAGAAAAGAGGGATACAGACCCTAAATTCTCTCAAGGGACAAAAGATTTTGTATGCAAAAGAAGAGGCAATATCATTTATTAGACCACCTGATAGATTCGGGGGACAAAAAGGGCAAGGTATTAGACACTCAAGTCCTTCTTCACATCTGATATATAATTTTATTGATACTAGCCTTAGGATATTGCAAAGGGCCATGGAGATTTTTTGCCTCATTTTTACAGAAGAAAACTTGCATGTTGTCTGTCTGTCAGCCCCACCTAATTGCTTTTGAATCAGTCAATCGATTTCAATCACATTGTCAGGGGGAGGGGTAAAGGTTTTGCAGATATTACATTCTCTCATGTTTAAAGAAAATAGGTCACAAGGTAAAAGACAGACCCAGATGTGTGCCCCTACGAGGAAAAATTGCAGGTTGATCATAAGACAATCCACACGAGTGAGCAAAAGAGGAATGCAGTTTTCATCAGTTTTACAGAGTGCAGTACTATTTGTTTTCAAAATCAGATTCCCTTCAAAGGGTCTCAAAAAATAATCCAGGTGTTAAAACCAGCTTCTTTGAGCCTTCCTTAGTCACCTTTCCTGGTTCACTGTCCAAATCGGCAAACATTGTTGTTTTCCATACAGTAACTACAAGCACTTTTTCCTTAATCTCCGATTGCAATGGTGATAGCACATGGCTGTGGTTACTGAGAGCCCCAGACAAATTCCCTTCTCCAAACATCTAGCTGCTGACGGGTGAGCTTTGCACTGGAGCAGAGATAGGAGCTATGAACCAACATCTGTGCTGTTGCATAAGATGTGGCAATGACAATCTCTATCTCACGAGACCCTTGCTGTTTACTGAGGAATGGGTTGAGATCTAGGTCTGGAGTTCCCTTGGGTAACAATCTGCAACTGGGGGAGCTCCTCAGGCGTGATTTGGTCTGAAAACCCTTTTTTTCACCCTGTCAGATGAACCCTGACGAGAAGGGAAAAACAGCACAAAAGGTGTTGAAGAGACAGAAGGTGTCAGAAAACAATGATTTGACAGCTCTTGCCTTGTGGGCACCTGTGCTGACACAGGGCTTTCTTCTCTTATCAAGGTGTTTTGTAATCTTGTCTCATTCCGTGTGTCCAGTAGCCTTCCCTACTAACCTCCCCTAAAGGCTGATTAAAATGCAATCTTGTTCAGCTTCTCTGTCTCCTCCTTTTCCAACTTCCATCCTTCCATCCACATGCAGAACTCTGAGATTTATTCCTGCTCTTAACACTTTTCACTGCAGGTGTGCCCCAATATTTGACACCATTCCTGGTGAAAAGGCTGATCTCACATTTATAGCTCCAGACTGGGAATTACATGAGCTGGTTTCCGTTCCCAGTTTCCTGCATGATCCCAGGTAGGTGACTGAGCCTACAGACACCTTCCTTAATCTGAGGTTACAAACCTATTAACAAAAAGGAATAATAGGTGTTAGCTCACTCCAGTTTTTGAAACATGTAGGTGTGCAGGGGAGATGCCAAGCATTAAATCCGTATCTGCTTGTCTCCATAAATACTGCCACAGTGGTAAGGCTGAATCCTGAAGAGCAGAGCAGGGTCTCAGGCAGGATCTCAAGGTGATACCATAAATACTGGGGCAACACAAGAGCAAGAGTAACACCTGGCATCAGGGCTGCTGGTGGAATGCGTAGTGGAGAGGTCTGGGGAGGAAGGAGGGGGAGGACCATGCTAGGTGGAGGACATGGAGGATAAAGGAGTCAGAACAGAGAAATAGCTTGGGTATGCTTTTTTGCAGGGCTGCTATTGCATGTTCCTCCTCTGTAGTCATTGAAACTAGAGCTCCCCCTCCTCCCCCCCAGTTTGACTTCCTCTATATTTAGCTACTCTACCTACTTACTTAACCAGGAACAATAATTTCTCATTTATTAAAATTCAGGTATGTCAGACACAAAGAAACAGATGGTGCAATTAGTCCTCGTAAAGTTTACGGTAGCCCCCAGGGTTCTTTTACAAAAGCTCCTCATAACCAAAGTCTTGCCTTTAGGAAACTCTCTAATGGTGTTGCAGGTGCAAGCTTCAGTGTTTTGGCCCATTAGAAGACAGGAATGTGAAGAGATCATCCAGATTATCAGATCCATAAGAAGACAAATTAATGCATGTAACCAATACCCAAGTACCAATACACAGCACCACGCAGCTCTCTCAGAAATACATGCTAAAACATTGGGTTAGTTAGGAATATGGATTTTCTGTCACGTGCACAATCTCAGGCAGCTTCAAAGTGTAGTAATAAAATGTTAGCAACCAAAGAACCTGCAAGACTCATTTCAGCAAGACTTTTTTAAAAACAGAACCCGTATTATAATCAAAAGGAGTGATACATTTATTTGATCTATTTTGAGAATGAAGTCAGCTCAAGGTCAATTGCTGATCAAGAACAATGGAGGAAAACTAGGTGAGATAATTTTAAAGCTGTTTGAATTAAGACACAGATCTAACCTGTTTGAAAGGTAATTTATAAGAAATTATCTCAATTTACATAATTCAAGTGTTTTTACCCTAGTGCCTTGAAGAGGTTGATCTACATACGAATTAGAAGTTATTGTTACAGATAATTTTCTCCCCAAAACTCCCCAAATCAGAACTCACACATGGAAAACATGTGCTATGGAAGAATGATCTAGCAGATACGAAACTTCTGTTTCCAAGGGAGTAGCTCAGTGTTTCAGGCGATACACAGTGCAGTCTCCAAAAAGGCACCGATTATCCCAAGCAGCAACTGAGATTCCTTTAGTGGGGAATTCGGCAGCCCAACACATTCTGGACTAGCTGAGCTCCTCTGGTTAATAACCATAAGCCACCTGCAGAACTTCAGTAAGCACCCTTTTGTCCTCCTTTAACAAGCTCACTCTCTCACGTATAGAATAGCAAGTTTCACTGAAGACAGCCACAGCTGTCTTCCCTTTCCCTGCAAATGAAAGGGTCTGCACTCCTGCTACAAAATGGTTATCAAATGCAGTGTCAAAGCAAGTGTTTCCCCTCCATTGTAAGAGGCAAGCTGAATACTTTCGGCACAGCTTTCAGTGTCTTCAGACCCAACTGCAGCTGCACACACTCCAAACATTCTGCTGGCGGCTTCCTGTTTGCATTCCTGGGCTGGGGAGAAGGAGGACATTTCTTTCCAAGTCTGCTGCCTGCTCCTGGTTTTCCAGCTCTCTCTGTCTTTCTGCCTCTCTCTTTGTTCTTCCTTTACAAAATCTTTGAGATTCATGAGCATAACAAGAATCCCTTCCCTCTGAACTGTGCTTTTAAATTGGCTGGTTGTTTCAGAAAGGGCACGGGTAGTGGGGGGGGGTGAAGGCGAGGTAAAAACCCAAACAAAAAACCCCCAGCCACTCTATCTGTGATAATGTTCATTTACACTACCAGCATTTTGGTACTAGACTGAACCCTCTGTGCATACGTGTGAGCGTGGCTTGCACTGAGATCAGTAAGCCAAGTACTGTCCAAAGACACAAATGCTGTTGTCTCCTGCCAACGCCAATGAGGCAGCTTTTGCAATCACAACTGTGTCCAGCATGGTCTTTCTGGGGCTTTATACCTTCACCCACTGTATTCCAGAGAGCACACTCTGCCCTCCAGGAGGGCTCACTGGGAGTCAGGCATGCACATCTGAGGTCCAAATTAATGTCTGAATCAGTGCGTGTGACTCAAGGATGCGGTATTGGGACTGACAGGCCCTGACCATCATTTCAACTCTCACTGCAGCTATGAATACTGATGCTTCTCCCTTGTGGTAATTTTCCTTGCCCACTTCTGCAACCATGAGGGATCACCTCCTTTTCTCCCATCTCTTGTTCTTTCTTATTCAGGCAATCCTTTCTTTGCTGCACCTCCACTAGCATAACTTAAACGTTTAAACGTTGTATCCCAAACATCCAAAAAATGCTTTAAAATGAGAAAAGAACTTCAATAATTTTGTGAAAAGCTTGAGTTTCGTGTTTGCCAATGATGCTGCAGGCAGATCTCAACCAGTGGGTTAATGTTTCTTTTATAAAGTGAAGACACCTGATTTCTGTCAGTCCTTGGTTTAAAAATGCACCATCAGTCACAGCTTCCTAAATAACCATATCAAATAGACAGAGAAAAGCAACCAAACCGGTAATCAGATTCCACTGAAGGGACACCAGCACAACACCTGCTGTCCCTGTCCTGCTTTCAGGAAAAGGACTTCTGCTGTGCAAAGAAGTCTCTGGAGTATGTGGGGCAGATAAAGTTACAGTAACTTAGAGGATTTTGTTTCAGCTGATGCTTGGGAAAAAGGTTGACCCAGAGAAGATCTTTCAGGAGGTGCAGAGGCTGGGGGTGAAGACTGACTTGCACGACTCTGGCCCTTCATTTCAGTCAGAATTGCAGAATTAGGCTTCAACACGAAAAGTGGTATAAATAAATAGATGCACAAGTTCTCAGAGGCGCTCCTGCATGCGAGCCGGAGCAGAGGGACAGTGCAGCACGGCCAAACAGGCTGACATCTCCAAACGCTCTTTGTTGCTGCTCTGTAACAGAGGTTGTTGTGTCCTCTGCACCTTGGGAAAATAAGGGCAAAAAAACATATTTGTGTAACTGCTGGCAGGCTTTGCCAAAGCAGCTGCCATAGGCTCCATGTCAAAGCACCAGGGGAGCGCCTAATCCCCTTAGAAATTCAAAGGCATGTGAAACATTCTGTCATTACACTGTCTCTCTTCTACTCATCTCTCGCTCTTTGACTCTTCTGCATCCAGTTCCAGCTTCAGACAAGGGAAGCAGAGTTCAGTGTCAGTGTGATAAAATCACATTGTCTCCAAAAAAAGAAAAGAAAGGCTACTGTCAACAGCTGGCATTAATTGGATGGATGGGTCAAAGAGACAGGCTTTTCCCACTGCAGAAGTCTGTGACACCGAGCAAGGGAACTCAAGGGGATTTGGTCATTCCCTACCCTTACCACTCACAAGCAGTGCTGTACACATGCCCTGTGTTGCACAGGAGATCAACTGAGGGAATTGCAGCAAGATCTTCTGACTTTGAAAGTGGGTGGTGAGAACCACATGATCTTCATACAGTTGTCCAACAACATTAGACTCAGGGAAGACACACTGATTTATGCCGACTGATGCTCCAGCTTGGAGGGTTTTATTAGGTTTCACTGAATTTGAAATAATAGAATACAAGTAAACAACAACAATAACAAGAAGAAAAAAATCTCCCCATGAAGCCAGACTGACTCAGCACCACCATTTTCTCTCTGGTTTGGCTAGTCAAACCATTGGCAAGCCAAATCACTTTAGTGAAAAGTTTGGCTTCAATTTAGGAGTGTTCTGCTAATCCAGAAACAACATTGAAACCCATTTTCTCATCAACAGCATTGCACTTAGACAGTTTTTGGTCCAACAGAAGAAAGCTAAACACAATTCAGTGAGTTGGGAGTAAGGTGCACGCTGATCTGCTTCTGCAATTATGGCTCAGAGACAGCAATCTGAGTTCCTGATGCTTTTGCATTTTGGAGGCAGTGAAGTGAGGCCCTCTGACAAAAATATCACCCAGTGTGTTTTTATTACCACATAATCCATGCCTTTGCCACTTGTCCACATACCACTCTTTAATGCAAACCTCATGTCATCCTGCTCTTTTCAGGTCCTATTTAACTCTAAAATGCCCAGATTTACAAAACCAGTGGAGAAACAGATCCTTTCTAGTCAAGAATGCAGAAAGGGAGGTGAAAGGGGGGAGAGAGAGAGAAAGACCTCAAATTGCTTACTGCTTGAAACTGATAAAATTAAAAGTAAAAATATGGAAAGAATTGTGCTTCATTTCATGTCTTCTGTGCGTACAGAGGAAACATCGCTTGATATTATAAAGTACACCGCATGAAAAGATATGAAGTACAGAATCAATCTGACAGTTTCCTATTGTTCTGGGCAGCCAATGGTGTCAGTAGCAAGTTTTAAAAAATTATTCTACTACCTGGAGGATAAAGAACCATAGTTTCTGCTACCCCTTGAGTTTGCTGGGTGAACACTGACAAATGCAGTTGACTTATATTAATTTTAAATTACTGCTTGATCAGGTAACCTTCTAGAAAAGAGTTGTGGGTTTTTTTTCCAGAAATACAGTAATCAGACAAGTCTTATTCCAGCTGACTCCCAAAGCCGCACAAGACAAAGCCTCTTCTTAAACAGAAGACCACAAGACTGAGAATTGAGAAACTTCATTTCATGGGAGGCTTAGTAAGATTATTTTCAGTAAAGCAATAAAAGTTTCCACTTCTGTATTAGGCAGGCTATTTGACTTTTCTGAGACGTGACCCTATTCTCTGTGTGATCATCTAACACATCTGGAAGTTCTGGAGAATACCACAAAAGATGCGGGATTCTGCAGAACAATTTTATTTTCTTGTGTTCGTAGGTCAGATTGAGAGTTCACAGAATTCTCCATGAGGGAGCATCAGGAACAATCAGCTCTGTACCTACTTTCTGTGAGTATAAACAATTTTTGGCTGAATTAATATCCCACAGACATAAAGACATACCATAGTATATTGCGTGACATGAAAATGGCAGCAATCTTCCTGTTGATCACCTAAGTTTTGTCGCTGCAGGCTTCCCCTGATTCTCATCCGGGGAAACACAGAGGACAGTCCTAATCATGCTACAGCCACTTTTACACACAACGAGTTAAATTTCTACCATGTTGTAGCAGTGAGCTTAACTGCAAAAGTTTTTCCTGAAAAATTTTTGCAGTTCCATCTATTATAAGATGGTTGGCGTGATAAAAATCTGGAAATTTGCCATTAAGTTGCAATAAGTTCAGCAAGTAATGCTGATAGGATTTGAACATTAATTCACCAATGGACAATGCCAGTGCTTTCGTAGGATCATCAGTGTAATGGGTTCTGGCATTCCCCTCTTACCATCTTTACAAATGTCACTTTCATTCTATTGTAAATTAACCCAAATTTCTTCCAAAGCTCCAAAATAAGGCTTGCTTATGAGCAACCAGCCCCATCTACTTTGCTGCTGAATTTATTACAGCAGGAAACATGTATGACTGCTATATAGACAAATCATTAAAGATATATATGCACAGGCTTGATGAAGTATTACCTTAGGCTTTATTTTCTGCCACTGGGAAAGAGCAACCAGAGGTGTCCCAAGTAAAAGGCAGCAGAGTTCTTCAGTTAATTGATCTAGTTAACACAATGTGTTGGAACATGATTTGATGGAAATCAGCAAAGGGGCCTTAAAGAGAAAGACTCAACACCATTGCACACTATCGATGGATCTGCCCTTAACCCTGCCCATTTAATACTGGAGGATTTTAGTCCTTACTAGAGTGTAGTCTCACATCCCTTTATCAATTATTCATTCTGGGGAGCAACCTTCTCTGTGCAGTAGAAAGAAAATCTGTAGGTTAGATCTAATTTACTCTTTTAACCAGTTTACTCCAGTATCAAGTATTTAAATTGTCCTCACTGTGCTTTCATACGTTACAGCCATATATCAAAGCAATTTGTGCAAATGCCAGCTGAGCAGCCAGCTATATGTATCATGTATTCTGAGATTACACAGTTCCAAATGCCTTTGTAAAGCAAACCTTTCATGAATAAATCAGGAAATATCCTGATGCATGCTTTATGTAGAGCAAGGTATTCTATTTAGGTCACAGGAAGGTTCTGCCAGGTTTGCTAAAATGAACAAATCCCCAGTGTGTACTCTCACTCCACCACATTTCATAACACAAGCAAACATCTTCCACTCAGTCACTACTGTGCATTTGTGACTGCTGATGACCCTCCATCTGCTAAACATTGGCTTGATCACTTGAAGATCAAATAACTTGCAAACCAGAAGGCAAACTGCTTTGGTGCCTATGCCTGCTCTGTCCCACACAAAGATTGACAATGGTAAAAAGAACAGATCCAAATTAAAACTCTGTCTCTTTCTTGCAGGAAGGAACCTAGAACATGTGCCTTTTCCAGAAGGCTGAGAGAGGAGTGGGCAGCAGGCCGGTCAGACAGCATAACATGCAATACAAAGTTCTCAGTGCAGTATGTGGTTCTTCTCCAAGGAGATGAAAGATAGAAGAGAATCTCAGCCCATTAAGTGCAGAATATCTAAACAGCAAACACAAGCTATGCAGTCATCCATTTCCTCTGCCTTGAATTCAAGATGCTGTTGTTGGTCCGATCACTCTTCCTGCAACGGAAATGTCTATGATAAGGTTCCAAGCATAAGGATTTCCAGATTTCCAGGCAGGCTGAAATGATAAGTTAGCTAGAGTGGAGGAGTGAGAAACTAAATGCAGAACTTGCTTTCCCTTTGAAAGATCTGGCAATAGGCCGGGAAAATAGTTGGTGTTGGGTTTTTTTGTTTTGTTTTGTTTTTTTTAAAGAAGAAAATAAAAGAAACAAAAAAAATGCCCACAAAGTTAAGGGGAAGTAAATCACATCCTACCAAAAAATACTAAACACAGAAGTTTTCTTTCTTCAGAAACATGGCTTTGAGAGTAAGGAAATGGAGCCTCATGTCAATACATTGGAAGGTTTCCACACAATATTCCCACCAGTGTTTGCAGAAACATTTTCAACCACCAATGGAATTTACATGAGCAGATGAGGACAAAGACATGTCTTTGTCTGCATGACACTGCTCCTACTCTCCATCCTCCCTCAGCTACTGCCCACCTGGCCCATGAAGCTGCCCAGCCACATCTCCCACATGTGCAACATGCCAGCCTCTCTCCTGGGCATCCTTTATGACTATTTGCCTTTCCTTCTTTCCCTTTCCCTTTCTTCCCTCTCTCCTCCACCGCAACCCTGATTGCACAACACATTGCCCACACTACTAGTTCCCCCCCACCCCTCCATCTGCTGGCAGGCACTGTGGCCGAGCAGAGAAGAGCAGCAGAGTGGGACTGCAGTGACCTTGAGCAAAGCAAGACGTTTTCCTGTGTCTCAGTTTCCTCCCTGAATGGAGGTTATATTAACTTCTTCTGTAAAGTACTTCAAAGTCTTTTGATGAAACCGGGACATCATGTAGCACCCAAGAAGCATTACAATTAATAAGCTCCCACCCCTCTTGGAGAGCCTTCCCTGCCTCTACACCACACCAGGACTCCTCTCTCCCCACAGAAAGGTCTTTTCCCTTTGGCAAACAGCTGTCTTACTACCTTCTGGCAGCAGTGGGTTGACCTGATTATCAGAGTCCAGCCCTGAAAGAAGGTACCAGAGTAACGCAGACTGCTTTGTGTAAGTGCAGTGCTGCTTTCAACATTATTTGCCAAAGCTTTCTGGTTGTTTGGAAATTTGTTGGCCTGTCTACGTAAGAAGTATTGAAATAGATTAGTTACTAAAACAGCACGGTGGCCTGTGAAACATCTCCCTTCAACTAATGGGAAATCTTCAACCAGTGACACAGAGAGTAAATAAGTCCAAGACATTCTCTTAACTATTCCAGTCTCTTTTTAGATCACAGCAGAGAACAGTAAGAGAAAACTGCTCTCTGTACCATTTATGTTTGTTTCATGCCTTTCATGCTTTTCCTTGATACACATTCAACCTGGATCAAGCTTGAGGACAACATCAAGACTGAAGAAAAAAATAAACCAAGCAAAAGCAGGAACAAAGTGAGGAAAAAGTAAACCCCAAGGATATTAAGAAAGAGAAATACAAGGAGAAAAGAAGAAATTTGAGGCTGCTAAAAATAAACCTGGATCAAAAAATGAACAAAATGGATACAATTAGAGGGACAGTATCAACGTAGTCCTAGCTATGATATCAGTTTACTTTTATCTTTTTTCCCTCAGAACCACTGGGCGGTTCCTATCACACTCCAAGATACATATTTTTGCCCAGTGAAGGTTATGCAAGCCACACAAATAATGGAAAAAATAAAAGATCTTTTCTTGCAGAATTCTTGTTTTTCTTTTTAATTAACACATTTTAAGGTCTTTTTCTTTGCCTTTCTGAGTCTCCAGAGCATACTTGAGAAGTGTTTTCCAGCCTCACTGTTACAGTAGGCGCTAAAAACTTGCCTGTTTCAAAATGCAAGCCAAGATGCTCAGGTTTCCAGGAAGTGGATCTTGACAAGAAACACCAAATATCAGGAGACTCATGATAAAATCACTACTGCCAACAATGCTGCATGTTAAGATTTTTAAAAATTAATATTACCTTGGGGATTAGCGAATGGTCCCAAACTATACACACTGCGACTGAAAAACACTCGTAGCACATTAATCTTCTCACTAATGATTAGCAATTTGTATTCTAATGGGGCCTGTAGGACCCAGCCAACACGGAGTTCCCATTGTTCTAGGGCAATGTGTGCGCACAGGGGCACGTGGAGCAGGCTCACTGATAAACAAGGCAGGCTGGGAGTCAGAAGGGAAACCGAGGCACATGTAGTTGAACTGTCTTGCTAGTGATCACACAACACGACCCTATTCCAGTCTCATGGAGACCAAAAATAAATATATATAGCTCTTCAGGCTCAGGAAAGGTTTTACTTACTGTCAAACCAACCTAAGATAAAAAGAATATCGGCTGAGTGTGTATATTCTTCACAGAGAAGTTGAGTACCAGCTGAGATGAGGAACTGAATTCCCTCAGGAGTAATTTCCTGTTAATTGCACAACTTGAGGCACTTTCTTGGAAGTCCTTATAAATTGCAGACATAAATTTTTACAGGAGGGTCACAGCTTCTTCTGAAGCGTCAAGTGCTGCTCATTGGTGGAGGGTACAACAGAGGGTATTGTCTGTCCATTGGTATTTCTCAAAACTGTCAAAATGCCTGTGAGAAGCTGTGCAATGCTACTGCAAGATGTCTCTCTTGAGCAAGATGCGAGTTGCATTTGGGTAACTGGCCAAGCAGCCCTGCTTCATATCTTACTCTTGTTTCACACAGATGTAATCCCACTTTTGTAATCCCGCCTGTGACCTACATGAGAGTGGGTGAAGGCCATACAGATCATGCTAATCAAGGAATAGTTGAATAATATATCAACAGATGATGCCACATACATTTTAAATAAATATACCTCTGACTGTTTAAATAGCTCACACTCTCACATACACACAGAGCTACATTTTTTTAACAGGGCTGATAGCACAGTCCTTTTTTGTAAGAAAGAAGCTAAATTTTAGTGTATTTAAAAACACTGTGCTATGTTTCATCATCATTAATATTCACCCCTGTTCAAACTTTTGGAAAATTATATGTGATCAGTCATTCCTCCATCCTTCTGAGAGATTTTTAAGGAATTGCTAGGAATTGGTTCTTTAAATTTTTTTCAAAGTTTTTGCAAAGATATCTTTTGTCTACATCTTACCTGTGTTGGTCTGAGTGCTTATTTACTGTGTGCATTGCTAGTTGTGTTCTTCCCAGCTCAGCAGTGGAGGTGGAAATCTCTCCATGTACCCAGAGACTCAGATTTGAACAAGTCTGCCAGCATGACATGCTCCCTGGCCTGATGGGACAGATATATGGGAAGTGTACCCCAGCTGGGAGTCACTTTTTGCTGACACAGGAACATCTATCCAGGAGTCAACTCTGATTCTGGAAGCACGTATGTTCCCCTGCAGCTGCCCTGAAGCCAATACTGTATCAGTTAAGGCTGGTTGAGACCTTTGTCTATTATCCAATGACCTGTCCCTCACACTGTAATGCTATGGTCCAGGGGGCTGTGGAAGGTGGGAAGCTAGAGGACTGTCTTCTGCTTGTACTTGCATACAGAAGCAGCAGGTATGTGCACTTGTGTCCTACAGCAAGACCAAAGCAACCATCAATGCAAACTAGACAAGAAACTGCTAACTTGCATGGTCAGATCTTTAGCAGATGTAAATGGTCTCCATCAGCTTCTGTGGAGTTATTCTGATTTACATCAGCCGAGGGCATGAGCCATTAACCCCCTCCCATTAGGCACACCTGATTTTATTAATAACAGCACAAATTCAGATTAAACTAGGATATTTTGTGGTTCAAATTCATGCCAGTACTTTTGAAGTAGGAGCTTGTCCCCTGATCTTTCTGAAAGAAGTGGTAAGTTCCATGTAAATGACAAAGTACCTTGCCCCTAGGTGGTTTGTCTTTCAGGGCCAGGGGCAAAATGCTTGGAACAGGCATGCTGTGCAAACAGAATAGGGAGAAAAGCACGTAAAGCAACTCACTGCAGGGTACAAACATATATAAGCACTTCCCATGTGATTTTATGGCTTTTAAAAGCCATTTGCCCTGAAATACATGTCTCTCTTCCTCTAATGCATGCATAAACTACTTATTTTTATAAATCTAATGAATGCTCAGTAGGCCCAGAAGTTCTGACTTTGCCTTTTGTGTTTGTCTTATAACTACCGAAGTGAGGAACAGAGGCTGGAGTTGCAGTCCTTTACACCCGCTCTGTCCTACCAGGGGTGTTGCATGGCACCTTGTTTACTGATGGGATGATACCTAATAATTGCAGATGTTAATGTTAGATAAAAATGAGGATGGTATAGGAATGGCAAACAAGCAGCTTTCACAGCATCCTGAAGAGCTTTCTGAAACAGAAGCCACATATGAAGCACCTTGCCTCTCAAATCTTCCCTCACCTTGATATTGAACTGCTACCTTCAATGGACAGGACAGAGGTCCCGAG
>NW_010524270.1:31275-32023 GCF_000687285.1 Phaethon lepturus | reverse complement strand
TCTCTTTCCTCCCCTGAGGCGGGTTTTCTGGCGAGCCAAGGGCTGATTTCTCATGAAAAAATGCGGTGGCTGTTCACAGGGGTTTTCAACAGTGGGGACTGGGCAGGTGGGCTCCAACTCTGCCTATCCCGGGGCACATGTAAGTGAATACTCACATGCACTGCTGTCCCTTTCATCTGAAACAAAACCACTGGCTCCAGAGGGCACGGATCAGGCCCAGTGTGAGCACATACAACAGCCTTTCTTCCTTTCTTTGTGGGCCATGGACAGCAGGAGTGAGGAGCAGAGCTCCAAACATCCCTGCGGGTCTCCCGCTGTGCCCCTTTGCTTTAAAATGGGGGATCTAAATGTTTCTGGAAGATTGTTTCACTTCAGGTAGGGCACAGTTCAGCAGAAGGGCTTTCCATGAAAAACCTGAAACTTTGGCTCATTCTAACCAGTTCCTCAAATGTTACTTTTTCTTCAGCTGACAGTACCTGCAGTGGAAAGTGTCAAGTACCCCTAACAAGCGATTAAGATGGGCAATACTGAACTTCACAAACAGGCTGCCTGACAAGTCTTCCCCATCAACACAGACTACAGAATCAGCATTCAAATGACCAGGGAAGCCGACTCTATTGACATCTGGCTCCTGTTTCAGCACATTAATTATTCTCTTGGGTTCTCCTATCTTCAGCTGCTTCCACACAGATGCCATCTCATCATTTATCTGCTCCAACATATTCTCTCCATCCTAAATAACTGAACT
>NW_010524270.1:21386-31244 GCF_000687285.1 Phaethon lepturus | reverse complement strand
CCTGCTTCAGCAGATGCATTTACCCTGCCAAACAAGCCTACCCTATCAGTGTCTGTCTCAGCAATGTCTTGAGAGTGCACTGAGCTAATAAAGAAGAATACACTATATTGTTTACACGTGGATTCCAGGACACAGCTGCATTACAGTAAGCTCTATCCAAAATGATAAAGGGATCACTAAGAAAGAACGCCCATCATCAGCAATTTCAAAAGAATAATGGAACACCGCTTATGCTGTCGCGCAGAAAGGTCATTGTGGTATTGGGACAGCCGGAGGCAGTGAGAAGACTTGCAAATGCAACATGTCCCAGGAGGATTCAGGCCCAGCGGAGCTTAGTAGAGGATCTGGCATTTTCCACAATACAGAGTATGAAAGAAACCAAATATTGTGCTTGAAAATAACCCAAGAAATTCCAGGCGAGTAGGTGAGGCAGCATTGACAATAAGATGTGTGAATGAAATAAAAATCAGGAACATTAGTGTCCTGTCCTGTGTCTGGCCTGGGTTGGTTCTGCTATCTCATTAGAGCAGGGTGCTGCAGAGCTTACTCCAAAAAGCAGGATGCTATGAATTTTAGAGTGTTGTTGCTGTGACTTTGGAAACTTAAGCGGTGTTTCCTCCAAGGGAATGACAGCAGGCTTGTTTGGACAGAGCAAGGATAATGCCTGGAGTCTCTTCTGGAGCTCAGGCATTCAAGTTGCTTGTGCCAATAGCTCTCTACAACTCTGGATCAATAAGCCTAGTGAGATTCCTGGGCTTGGCAACCGCTCTACTATAATTGCAAAACCAACAGTTTTCATCAATAAATCAACCTAACAAGTAACCTGTCTAGGACATCCCATCAATGATGCAGCACGTTGTTTCCTTCACTGCACAGTTACTGAATGCACAACATAATACTACTGTTACATTGCATGAGTATTGTCCAAGTGTTTTGGACACTCTGGAGCATGCAGAACAATTCAAAAGTGCTTTGGCAAATCATGAGTGGTAAATTATTTCTCTTTATGGTAACCACAATACAAGATTTTACCAAATTAACAGCCTGTAACAGCTCTGCAAGGAAGCATTGTTAACTATGTACTTCTTAGAGTGGCTAACAATTGTTGAGATGGTGACATAGGTCTCTCAAACCCAGGATCAGAATTAAGATTAATTTAGGAAAACACCTTGCAAGAGAACCTACAAAGAAAAAGTTCACCAAACATCAGCCTGCAGACCAGCATTATCAAGGTAACACCACTAGCCTGTATCACTACTATTGTACTGTGTCTGCTCACTGATGCTTCCATCATGCAACTTAGCATACAGATTTCATAATCATAAAAACATATTTTATTTTATTGTTGTGTTACAGCTTAGATGTAGAATATTTAGCTGGTTATTTTATGCCATATTTCCCTGATGCTGATTCACAAAGTCAAGCTTTAAGAAGTGACTAATAAACAAGTGTTAACATCAGGCTTCTTCGATTATAGGTGGGAGGCCATATTGTTAGACTGATTTTCATGAATTCTGTTCATCAGGAGCTATCCATCAAAGCCTACTTAATCTTATTCTGGTTTAGATATTACAATTTGGGGAGCTATTTTTTAGTCCAAACTAGACAAAAAATGTGACCATAACACATATTCAGTGCAATCTTCTTGTTATTTTTTTCCTTTTTTTTGGAAAGTCCTAAACCACTAGACAAGTGTCTTAATGCAAGACATTGGGGGAAGTCTGTCCATTCCTATGGAAAATATATATCTACTCCTTCTTTTCACCTGTAATATCTTTGCTGAAAGAAGCTCACTTTAACCACCATACCTGACTTTTCTCATGCAAAACTCTGGAACAATGAACACTTATTCTCAGGGGACAGGAGCAGGTTGGAGAACATTTGAACAGATTGAATGTACACAAATCCATGGGACCTGATGGAGTATACCCACAAGTGCTGAGGGAGTAGACCAATGTCATTGTGAAGCCACCCATGATTATCTCTGAAAGGTCATTGGAGATCAGGGGAGGTTTCTGAGGACTGTAAGAAAGCAAATGTCAGTCCTGTCTTCAAGGAAGGGCAAGAAGGAGGATCCACGGAACATCAGGCCAGTCAGCCTCAGCTCAATCCTTGGGAAGGCAATACAGCAAACCCTCCTGGATACTGTTTCCAAACACATTAAGGACAAGAAGATGATTCAGAGTAGCCAGCAAGGATTTGTGACGGGGAAATCATGCCTGACCAGCATGCGATTAAATGAGTGGCTCAGTGGATGAAGGGAAAGCAGCAGATGTTTATCTTGGTTTTTATAAGGCTTCCAGCACTGCCTCCTATAATATCCTCATGGACAAACTCATGAAGTAGAGACTAGGTAACTGGCCAGTGAAGTGGGTTGAATGCTGGCTGAGCTGCTGGGCTGAGAGGGTTGTAATCAGCGGCACAAAATCCAGCTGGAGGCTAACCACCCGTAGTCTACCCCATGGGCTTATATTGCAGCTAATACTGTATAATATCTTAATTAATATCTTGGATGTTGGGGCAAAGTGCACTTTCAGCATGTTTACAGATGATACAAATCTAGGAGGAGTGGATGACACACCAGACAGGTGTGCTCCATTCAGATGATGGAGAAATGGGCTGATAGGAACATCATCATGTTCAACAAAGGGAAGAGTCAAGTTGTCCACCTGGGCAGGAATAACGCCCCTGCATTCCAGAGGCTAGCTGGCTGCAAAGCAGCTGGGCAGAGAAGGATCTGGAGCTTCTGGTGGATGCCAAGTTGACCATGGGCCACTAATGTGCTCTTGAGGCAAACAAGGCCAGTGGGATCTTGAGCTGCTTTAGGAGAAACATTGCCAGCAAGTGGAGGGAGGTGATACTTTGACTCTACTCAGCGGTGTGGAAATACATCTGGAGTGCTGTGCCAAGTGCTGGGGTCCTCAATACAAGAAAGATACAGAGTTAATGAACCAAGTCCAGCAGTGGGGTCCACTAAGCAAGAGAGACCTGCACATGCTGAAGAGAGTCCATCAATAGGTCATGAAGATGGTTACAAGACTAGAGCATCTGTTGTATGGGCAGAGGCTGAGAGAGCTGGGACTGTTCATCCAGAAGAGAAGGCTCAGTGGAGGTCTTATCAATGTCCATAAATAACTGACCAGAGGCTGTAAAGAAGACGGAGTCAGCCTCTTCTCATGGCCCCTTATAAAAGGGCAAGAGGCAATGGACACAAACTGAAACATAGGAAATTCCAGATAAATGTCATAAAAAAACTTCTTTACTGGAAGGTTGGTGAAACACTGGAGCAGGTTGCCCAGAGAGGTCACAGAGCCTTCTTCCCTGGAGACATTTAAAATTGGAATGAAGAAAGTCCTGAGAAATCTGCTCCAATTGAACCTTCTTTGAGAAGTGGGCTGGCTAGACAATGTCCAGAGATGTCCTCAAACTCAACCATGCTGTTATTCTGTGATTCTGACCATCAGCTAGAGTACACTCCTTACTTAGTTTTCGCTGGGTAGATGCCAGCATGCAGGGTTTCACAGGGATTGCCAGAGATTGATTTCACTATTTCCAGAGCTTGATTATATAACAAAAGGAAATTAGACCTGTTATAAACTGGCAAAGGTCTCAAAGACACACTGTTAAGATGGAGAAAGTGAGAAGGAAAGGAGAAGCATGCTTTTAGCATATAGCATTTCATGCACCTTACCACACAATGAATTGTTACTGTAAACATGATGAATGCTGAATACAAGCAATTGTTCCACCATGTAAAATATGCAATACTCTGAATCCATCCCAATTCACTTTAAGAATGAGTGTGTCCTTATGGCAGGCCATCAAGGATTCTGAACATCAAATGCCAACCTCAAATCATCATCTGCAGCCACCACCACAGGTTCAGAAGATATTGCAGCTGATATCATAGCCCATTTGAGATGTCTGCAGAAGAGGCAGATACTAGCCCACTCTGCAGTTAGGTGACCAGGAAAAGATATTTGTGCATTTGGGTCTTCTTGGAGCTAGGTTCCCTCACAGCCCTAAGGAGAATTCTGACAGACAACACTGGCACCCCTATGCCTCAGCTCACCTGAGAAGAGAAAATGGGACCTCTCATGGCCCATGAGTCAAACAAGGTCAGATGAACATATCTGTTCACTGCATTCACATCTATCAGTAAAACTCTTCCAATGTTAGCAATGCTGTTAACATTCAAACAATCTGGGGCTGCCTTTTTGACATTAGGATGCCTAATTCTTGGCCGTTTGGAGACTGACAAATTGATCCATCTGACAACATGTGTGTTCATGCAGCCCTTGTTAATTTCAGCATATCTTGAGGGTGTTCATGACGGTGAATGTACATCTCCCTTTCTATCTTTACAGGTAAAATAAAATGTAAAACTGGTCACGCAACCTTCATGTGATTTTACATTATGCTGACTGCAATTGCTCCTTTTTTTGTGTTTGTTTTGGTTCCATTTACATGTTTATTCTGCCTTCATGTAATACCATTCATATTGTTGAAGATTTATTGAAGTCATCTACCATTATTTCAGCTGAAGCACATTTATTTTTCAGTACATCTGAAGTTGTCTTCCACATATTGATTAGCTACAAGGCAATCTAGCACATGCAGATACAAAAAAAAGCCCACTTGTCTTTAGGCAGCTTGTGTTCTCTTATGGATTTAGATACAATACAAGAAGTCAGAGCCTAAAGTAATGACTTGTAAATTACCTATTTACCCTCCCTGAACTATTCCCTGCAATTATAACAGTGATGTGTCCAAATTCACTTCCCTTTGGGCACTATAACTGCAGTTGACTTAGCATGATTCTTGGACACGTTATGACCATGTTAAGGTCACAGTGTTTTTCAAAAGAAAGGAGTTCCCTTGCAGTACCTAGTTTTGTAAGTATTCAGTGGCACAGTGCATCAGTACCTGCTTGCCCTGAATAGCTACAAAGTGCTGTATAGTAAGCATGCTTTACATAAAAACGGAGCATCCATATCACCTATTACAAACTCTGAAGTGCTACTAGATGAAATAGATGGTAGTGAGAATGAAACAGATTGGGTTTGGTCCAATTTTCTGCTAGAATTGTAGTCTTGAGGTTGAGGAATCAGCCTTGAACTCACTATCATTGTTCATCAGAAGCTCAGGACACTCTTGCCTTATGCTTTGGAAGGTTACTCTGGAAACAGGCTGGATAGAAAAGAGGCTGCACCACCTATTTTTGTGTGTACATACATTTATTTATTTTGGGTTGAAACGATAAAATCAGCAAGGGTAACATCCTAAGTCAATGCAAAGTCTAATATGGGAATGCTTTCATGGCAGCTTCATGTGTCAAAAACACAGGCACATGGGAAGATACAGAAGTTCACTCTTTTTTTTGCTCCCTAAGATGCCCAGCTCTAGTAACACTCTGTGTATGACCTGCGGGGGCCTGCCACTGGGGCAGTCACAAGCCCCAGAGGCTAGATGCTCTCTCATACCAGCATATGGGAGCCCTGGCAGCTGAGAGGTGTCGGTCCATGGAGCCTGTACACCAAGGTGGTGACCTCCCTGGGGGCGCTGGGCACCTCCAGGTCAGGATTCTTCCTGGCAGGGAAGTTTCTTCTTGGTCAAAAAACTACCTAACAAAATAGGGGAACAATTTCAGTGTACAGTTTTATCACAAGTAACAAGTCTTTCTATTGCAGCATCTGAGGCAGCTGCACAGCTGATGAGTTGTCTCAGCAGAGTTCAGGACCAAATGACTCTGGAGATTTCTAATGAAACTTGATACCTTTCAAGCAGAGCTGTGTATATGAACTGATACTACTATGATTTGGACAAGGAAATAGCTTGAACCAGATTCTTTCTGAGGTCAGTGAGGAAAAAAGGATTGGGAACGTCTTCATGAGCCTAGGCATTCTGGTTGGTGACGGTTTATAGACCCTATGCATCTCCTTCTCTAGTTGGTAAGAGTGAAGCTAAGGCCCTCCTTTCTCCTCCTTCGAATCTCTCTGATTTTCTTTTTGCTTCCTTCTTTTTGTTTGTGCATTCCCTTCCCACCTGCCCACAGTGCTCCAGATTTTACCCACCAAGCTTCTCCTAATGCTGCATAAAGACCTATTTAAAAACACATGAACACCAAACTGGAGAGGTTCGCTTTTCCAGACAACGCAATCTGTTTTTCTCAGATGCACATTTATCCAAGCCTGTTTCTTGTACATGTCATTCACTGTCTTCTGAGACTCTGCTGTGAGTGCAAGGAAGGTAACTGGTATTCTCTACAAGTATTTTCTCATTTCACCTGGCACTATTTTCATATTTGTTTCTTCTGTTTCTTTGTGTTCTTTGACAAACTTATGAATCTATGATGAAATCACATAAAATAGACCCTTGTAAAAATAAACATAATTTTATTTAAGGTTCTGAGCAACATGAAACTGTTACCTCACTTAGGGTTCAAGGTGCGCTATGCTATTGCTGAATATCCAATTAATTTAAATTATATTAAAAAAGGCAAGCAACAAAAACCATGAGGACAGAGATGAAGTGTGCTTTTCAGTCAAGCTATTCATTCCACCTAATTTCCTCTCTTGTAAAAATAATACTTCCACATATATTTGCAATCTCCAAAGAGAAAGTCTATGTGTTGTTTCTCTAGCTGCCGCATGTTTCAGTGGCATGTTGTTGCATTGCATGTCCTTTATCAAAATCCTTTGGGATGTGTAATGCACATCACAATAAGAAGCTGAGGATGATACAAGTAATTATAACATGTGATGCGAACCCACTGTTATAAAGTCAATCTCTCAGCAAATTCATCAACTCGACACATGATGTACAGTACCAATTTTATGTAAATGACTTGTCTAATCCTGCTGGGCAAAATTACTCCCTGATGTAAACTCTGTTAAATTCAGTGGAGTTACACTAGGAATTCATCCTTTTGCTTAAAAGATCTAAAGCCACACTTTATATGTCTTGTTCACCTGGAAACCACAGTAATAAGAAAAAGAGTGAAATCATTTGATTCTGAGTATCAGAGGTATTAAATTCTCTTTTGTTTAAAACAAAAGGCTACCTTAAATATTACGAATTATTCTATTATCATTTTATGAACATAAAATATTATCTTAGAAAATTATGTTGATTTATAAAACTCTGAAAGAGTGAAGAAGCCTCATAAAAACAGTAGGTTGTTTTTGACTGACTCTTGCAACATGCAGATCAAGAATTCCCAAAAGTTTGATAATTAGAACACAAAATGCATTGACATTGTAAATTGTCGTAAAAATGCATTGACATTGTAAACTGTTGTAAAAAAAGGCAATCAAAGGAGACTGAAACAAGCATGAAGGTTGCTTTGGTTAGGGTTATTTTTTTAAAGAGATGGTAAAACAAACAAACAAACAAAAAAACCCCCACCAAACAAGTCAAACCCTGTAACTAACAATTAGGTTTCTCTAAGATGGTAAAAGTGTGTCAGTTACCCTGAAGTTTAAAAACATATATAAATGGTGCCATCCAGTTTTTATTTGTGCAAATTATTTATTTTTAATGAACTATAGTGCTACTATGTATAGAATCTAAATTAAACTTGGATAAAAAATTGTTTGTGAAGTTTCTAGATACATCCAAATTATATTACAGCCTCAGCCAGGACGCTAAACCTGAGCATCCCAGGCTTTGGAGGTAGGGCAGCTTTAGGACACAGTGCCTTGAGATGTCAGCAACGGTAAGTCCTACAAATTCCAGGTCTGGTTTTGTGTTGTCAAATCAAAGCCTGTCACCACCCGTTCTTTTTACATTATATGCCAAACTGAGAGAGGACTTATTTTTTACTTCAACTTAGAGATCATATAGAAAAAGCATATTCTGTGAAGAGTCCCACCTCTCTTGATAGATTTCTGCCCAGAACGGGGAAAAAAAAAATACAGAAAAACAAAACCGAAAAGACCCCTTACGTAATTTTGAGCCTTTAGATTCAAGTCTTCTGATATAACACTTAAGGACTATTCAAAGCTGCAGACTTCTTACCAGAGAACAGATGCCATTGCTTTGATTCACCTCACAGAGGTCTGTAGGATGATCAGAATATTTTCAACAACTTTCTCAGTCCATTCCTGTTAACCAAAGTTAAATATGAGTGGTAGGTGGTGTTTCAGAAAGTCTCTTCAGCATGGCTACAGCCTGGTCAAATATTGCTTTGTGTACAACAGCTCATTTTGTGGCATCCTGCTATTTAATTCATAATGGAACATAATGAAATGAGTCTGAAGCAATGAACCCTAATGCAATCTTTGCATTTTTCAGTACAGTTATCGGAGACTAATCAAATCAAGTTTTGAGGTAGACCACTCATAAACAAAAACAGAATCAGGTCCAGCAAAACATGTGTAATGGCTTCTTTCATTTTAGCTAATGTCATTGAAAGATACTTGCATGAAAGAAAACAAAAAAGGCAACCATTAGATGCCTGGATTTGCGTGAAAAAGTAATCCAAAAGCTTTGTATATTGGAAATACACCTTTATTTCTTTTTTTTTTTTATGTATCTTCTGCCTTCCAGATGGTCTACTGTGATGACATACACCTGTTCAGCGTCAGCTATTACCCATAGCGACATATGGCAACTCACATATTGCCTAGGCTGAGGGGATCTGGGATTCAGGTCACCTGGGGTCTGTTTTCTAGTGGTGTGATGGCAGCTGTGGGAAACATGATGACTGACAGAAAATTGCTGTTGCCCTCACCAGCAGAAAAATTCAGATGTCTTAAAAAACCCAGCAACTGTATCTTAACTTCTCCATGTAGGTGCACACAATACAGCAAGTGGCTTCTTCAGCAACCGTAGCACAATGGAGGTGCAATTCTATCACTTTACATATTTTTGGTGGTGGGAGTTGCTTGACGTGGACAACATGGTCTGTTATGGTAACAAGTCTTGAAGTGTGCTGGCTAGGGAGAGCTGAATTGGCTCACAGCATAATGAACCTGTGGACCTCTGCCCACTCCCAGAACAATGTCTAAAATGAAGTCTCTGTAGGTACTGAAATGTGCAAGTGATTTCTTTGTTCCTCTGCTACATCTAATTTGCGTGGGCTGCTACAATACTATAGCAATAGAATACAACTGAAGGTAGCTTAAGAGAGAAAGCATTTGGGGCTCTCTAGAAGATGGGCTATTAGAAAATGGAAGATACAGGAAGCAAAAAAAAAATATCTATGGCACATCCCTGTTATCTGGGTTCATTGTTGTTGTTGTTGAAATAATTTGTCTAGCTCTGGAAAAGAGACTGTTTTCATGATCTTTCCAGGAGAAACAAAGGAGGAAAATCATGGGTGACACTGTGGTTTTAAGATGTTCTGCTAAATGTTGTTGAGTTAGAATTTAAGATAGGTTTCTGGTGAGTAGCTGAATTTCTTGGAACTTCTCCAAATCAAACAGAAAATGGGAACTTTTTAGAGGCCCAGCATACCTCCCACACTTCTAAAAGTGACGAGACATGTCTTTTTCTTCCCTGCTAGAAACTTATTCTGTATCTGCAGCTGAGGAGGGCAACCACATTGCAGTTGAAGACAAATCAGAAACAGAACAATGTGATTTTTGTAAAACCTTATTCCGGGCATCCCTAGCTCTGCATCCATCCATCCACTATGTTTAATGAACTGTGGAGGAAATGCTTTGAAGTTTCAATACAGAAGGCCTGATTTTTTCTGTATCTTCTAAATTTCAGTGTCTTTTTGGTGATCCAGGTTGAATCCTCATGCAATAGGACTAATGTGGCCATGGTACACACTCTTTTGTTGTGTTTATGGTGGTCAAGATCTTTCTGTTATAGTATCAAACTTGGATAAATTCTAAAATAGGAATTCCC
>NW_010524270.1:13879-21355 GCF_000687285.1 Phaethon lepturus | reverse complement strand
CCTACACTCCTGATTTAATAAGCTATTTCCACATGTACGATATTTTAAGCATGGAAGTTATTGTAGAGAAAGCAATAATAATATTCAAACAAAAACAGTATTTTAAAAAAAAAGCACTCTCCTTTTTTTGGGAGATCTTCATGTCACACATTCTAAGTTCTTTGTCTTTGTTCTTCTACCTTTTACCTAAAGAAAATCATTTAACAGCCAGCTCAGCAGGCAAATTTTGTAGACCTTATTCAAATTATAAGTCAATTGGGTGAGGATTAAGGACAGTAATACAGAAGTAATCAAAGTTTTCAATCAAAAACTACTTTCTAAATGGTAAATGATCTGTCCTTTTCAACAATCATTTTCATATTTTTGTAGCTTTCAATGAAAAAATCACCTTGCTGGTTCCAATAATATAAAGGTTTCACCCACAAACTTCCATATGCTCTCCTCATTTCCATTGTTTTTGTTTGTACAACTTAATGGTGCTGAAAGGAGAAAAATGACAAGGAAGGCAGGGGAAGAAAAGAAGCTGTGAAAAATTATTCTGAAAAATGTTGTTTACATCCTTATAAAGCATGAAGTACATATACTTAAACAAAGCTCCTACAAGATCATAGACAACATCCTCTTCCCATCAGTTTCAAGTAAGATTGTTTTCCTGGCTATATCAAACTAAACCCATTGAAATGCATAGAATTACTAATGTTTACCTGCAGTATGAATAGCAAAATATAGTCCTAAAGATGAGAAAAATGAAGGTCATTTGCTATTACAAAGCAAACAGATGTTCATTTTAACGTGTTATTTTCTAACAAACCATATATTTCACCTTTTCATGCTGCTGAATGAATAAAATCAAAATGAGAGAAGAAAACCAATGGAACACCTTCTTAGTATCAGGCAATTGAGTAATTTCAATTCTAGGTCATCCATTCAGAACTTCGAGGAGTACAGATGTTTTATTTTCCAGTGCTGGACGATAACCATGTGGTGAGCGTCAATTGCTCTATGTTTATGAAATCGTATCTGGGTTTAATTTCTGCTGTCTGTCAATTGGAGACTTTGATCTTAGCCTGGAATTTTTTTTTCCACTTCACTCTAAGTGACTAGAGGCTACTGCTGTCACTGACTCTTCAATTTCTGATTTCACTTTGCTAAGATGTAAAAGATTTATTTACAGGAATTCTCCCAAATATGATCCTTAACTGCATTTTTTTTTTTCTACCCTCAAGGTATTTTGTAGTGAGTTGTTGTAGGATTAACCTGAAGTAAAATACCCAGCATAAGGCAGAATGGAACAGGGTCTACGTGAACAAACAGATGTATTTAAGCAAAGTTCAGTCTTAATAACTAATTGCAGCTGGGACTTTAATATACTCTTCTTTTTTGAATCAAACTGAAATTCTTGGTGATATGTGTTAAAAATTATGGTTTAAATTTCTGATGATCAAGTTACATAGATTAAAGTAATGGATACCAGACTCTGCATCAATGCAGTTATAAATATGGATGAAATGAATGTACATTACACACTGTTATAAATCTGTGTGTTCAAGGAAAAGCATAAATCTCCATCACCTTTTCCTCCTTGGGATATGAAGGGTATGGCTATTTTTACAGTGTTTTCAATGAAATTATGAGTTGGAGTAATTTGCTTGTTCTGAAAGACTTCTGGGTTTTTACAAGCGCTCAAGCAGCATTTTATTTACAATGGCATATCATTAAAACACACAAAATAATGTGCGCTGGAAAGAGCCATGTGACTTTCCAGACATGAAGACAAACAGGATCAAGATACATTCACAGACATTTATAAGAATGCACGGTAGAGGTTTCTGCCCCTGCAGACATTTGCCAGGTGTGGCATAACCACATCTCTTTTCACTATTTCCTTTCAGTGCCTGTCAGTGTGCAGCTAAACAGTGGCAAATAAGAGGATGTGGTGAAGCCTTATGGTTAGAGGGAGAGGTCTGATTCTAATCTGTGATAAACCACTTGCTCACTGTGTGCTACCAGGGAAAGTCCCAGAGATTTTTTTGTTTGTTTGTTTGATGCAGCCACAGGGACTTCAATGAATGTTAGGATGCAACTTTTTATTTCTGATCCTCAGCTAATTTCTGATGCATTAGGTGAGACCTGAGAGACCTGAGTTCGTCATAAAAGTCATACTCGTCCCTCATCCAAACGAGTATGCCACCCTTCCTGCCACAAACCTGCGCTCTCCTGTGAAGCACACACATGGAGAATCACCAGCCTGCCTCCTCTCTTTTGGAATGACACTCATCTTCCCCCTGGGCTGTTGCCAGTTTCTTGTGGTCAGAGGAGATGGCCTCAGGAGTGGCAGGGGTAGCATTTCCCTCATACACGTACAGTGAGCCATTGGCATGATCTTTTCAGTCCTTGTGTGTGGAGACTAAGTTCCTTCAGACACTCCAGGGAAAGGAGTAACAGACTTTTTCTATAAAATGGCCTAGCTTTTGGATGACCCACTAGTCATTGAGAGAGACAACGGCCCAGGATAATTAGAAATATCATGGTGGTAGGGGAGATGGTTTTGTTTTCTTTGTGAGTGGTTTTGATCATTCAACATAAACAGGACTGCTTAAAGATAACAAGAGTTCTCTCTAGTCAGCAGATTCTGTGGAGAGCAATTAAGGAGATTTTCCGGTGCCTGGCAGCTGGCATGAAGCTCTCTTTCTCAACAAAGATGTATAAAATCGTCTCAAACCATGAAAGTAATGACTGCCTGAAAACAGACCACAAGTTTGAGTCAAATTCTCTAACATCCTATGATGCACTGAGATCCATGTAGCAGACAAAATGAGATCTGTTCCCAGGAAGATACCTGTGGATTTCATCATCTATGGCATAAACATTAATGGTAAACCTGGTTGAAAGCTACATTGCAAAGTGCATTTGCTTTATATGTTCAGTATGTTTTTAATGTCATCTTAGCTCCATTTCACACGTTTAAGGAAGTTTTCCTCACTAAGATTGATGCTAATTAAATGTCATTTTGCCTAACTTGGATTTCTTTTTCATAAGCCTTCTTTCTGCTACTTGGTGCTTCGGAAAAGTGAGACTGCTGCACTGAGAAGCACTACATTTTGAAATATATGCCAATGCAATTTTTAGAATTCAATGATCCTTTCCATTTAGACTGCCCTGAGTGCAGCTCTTGCAGGAATGCTCCAGCCTTCTTGGGAGTTTGAGCTGATGTAACAGAGGTCTGAACTATTGGAAATTGGCAATACTCACTGAAGTCAATGGATATGTGAAATCGTCTGAATACCCAGCCTTTAAACTTCTTCATGTAGCTGCAGGAATTAATGCAACACCATGAACTCAGCAGGTTCATTGCAAAATACATAAATAAAAGTGGGGAGTGTGACAGAACATCAGGAAGTCATTTTTATATTGAAAAACCTCTGACTTGGCCACTGCCTCATCTCCTGTGACCCATCTGCTTGCTAGGCTCAAGGATGGCATGTAATCAAAGGTCTGATCAAGTTGCAGAATAAGGAAAGTCAATCAAGATAAGAAACTTATCCCAGCACCCTGTCCCAGTGCCTTGTCCTGGCACTGCGCTGATGGAAAGCAGCCAGAAGCTCCCGAGAGCTGGTTTACACAGGCCCAGACAAGTTGCCCATGTGCTAGGACCTGAGTACATCCTGCTGAGGACAGAGGTAGAAAGTATCCACGAGGCAGCAGATCACTGTATCCCACCCCTTCCAGCAGCCTCTGGCCTGACTAGAACAGGCGCCTGCAAAACCTTCCTCTGTGCTATTCATGCATGTGCTTTTCTTCCCCACAGAGGCCTGCACTTCCCTAACATCTCCTCTGGGTGTTTGAGAGTGAGATGGAGCTACGTGAGCTTGGAGACAGAGGTTCAGCGCATCTGTGATTCCCCGTGTTTAGTTCTCTAATGCTTTATAGAAACCACCATCCCCTGCCATTCACTCTGAAATCTGCAGCATCTCTCACATATCCCTGTCTTAATTAATGGTTTCTTTGTCTCAGACTCTCCCCCAAGCCAGCCCTCTCACTAAATTGACGGGCACCCTTGCATGCACCCCAGCAGGGCTGGGTGGGCCCTAAGGCAGTGGGCTGAACCTCCTGCTGCAATGAACACCCACCTAGCAGCCTTCCTTGGTCTCCAGTCTCATGGGCTTGCCTCTGTGGCTTGTGTTGCTTTTGGAGACTGCCAACCTTCAGGTTGGCATCCTGAATTGCTATGGAATTGCTGTGTCTGAGGACCAGAGACTTCTGCTTGAAGTTCAGCTCACAGATTCAGCCTAAGGTGTCAAAGGAGATCGATGGAGGGCAGGTATGCAAAAAAGTAAAGCAGACCAAAATGTAGCTAAGTGTTCTTCTTTTCAGTCCCAACTCTTAACTTCAGTGGCATCCCTCGTGGTTTACAGGAGAGCAGAAGAGGAGCACAGCTTTGCCATAGCCATCCAAGAATTTACCAAAAAATGTCCCTCATAACAGAAGTTTTAGCTTGAGTAGCCCTGTGCTGAAAATAGAGGAACACAGTCTGAACCTTTCACCCCAGATAGACTGTCTAGAGAAAACAAGAGCATGATTCACAGCTGAAGGCCAGCAACCCCTGGAGACCCAAACTGTCAATGAAGACAGAGCTGGACCTTTTCTGCTCTCCAGGTTCACGTCCTGCCCAAGGTGTTTCCAGGCAGCCAACAGGCTGAGATGCAGTTGGAGCTCAGAGGCTGCTGGGGAAGAAGCACTGGCTGGCTCACCATCTCAACACAGCCCCAAGGCCACTGTTCCATGCCCTGAAGGGGCCAGGCCCAGGGAGGGGGCTGACTGCACCATATCCAAATCCCTCGGTAGATGCCCCAAACAGCTCCTTCTGAGCATGGTGCAGACACTTCAGACTACGGACTGGCTGAGAGCAGCAGTGCTCCCAAAAATGACAGCAATCACAGGGTTCAGCCCATGTGAGCCGGTTCTCAACTGCAGCTCACCAGGTAGTCACAGGGATGTGAACCCAGGTCTTAGAGGAGATCAGCTTCCATGGAGCAGCTGGATTTTCAGATGTCTCCAGTGCTCACTTTGAGAGGCAGAGTGCTCAAAATGTTAGCTTCTGTGGAGAGATGTCAGCTTTGGCTGCCAACAGAAGGGGTTATTTACCACATTACTTAGAATCATAGAATAGTTTGGGTTGGAACGGACCTTTGGAGGTCATCTAGTCCTTCAACACATTTAAGGTGGCTTTATAAATTGCGACTGCAGAAAGATGAAACCTACTTCTCAAAATACGTGTCTTGATCAGATACCAGCAGCACAGGCAACCTGAGTTCCACTTCCCCATGGGATGACTTGCACAGCTGAAACACAAAGTAGCAGCTGTCTGTCACTGATGTCAGAGTCTGATTGGGTGTCATCTGGCTAATCTTTGGATATCCCAATTTTTTTTTCAAATTAGTAGAGAGTCAGCCACCAGACACAAAGAGAAATTTCATCCTTGATTATTTATTGCTTTTCTGACTCATTCCTTATTGCAAGTAATCAGCTTTCCACTTCCTGAGAATTATTGTCAAACACCACAGCTACACTGAAAACAACCACACTAAAAAAAAAGAAATTTTTATATTTTGAGCTGTTTTCTGGGGTAAATGATGAAGTTTTTCAGTGGAAGGCCTGTCATCAGTCCTCCATGTTGTTGACAAGCTCTGCTGGATCCCCAGCAAATAAAAAACAGGAGGGTACACATGACTTCTAACATCCATGCACATTGCATACAGAGCAGAGAGAGGAGATGTGGCCTAGTGGGTGGTAACTCCGTCCATATGGCCACTTTGCCAGTGATCTGAGATGAAGCTGTCAATGACTCAGTACTTCCTAATGCACCTCAAGCCTGTTTCCTCAGCACAAGATGCATTCAGATGGCAGCCAATAAGTTGTATGACGTGTCAGCAGGGCAGTTTACTTATTTCATCTCTCGCAAGTGCTTTTATCAGAAAAAGCATGATTTTTACCAAACCCTGAGAAGATCTCCCATTCTTTACACAGACTGCCTCGGCTGTGACAGTCTCCTCTCAAATTTTTGCCACATACCTGCAGGGGTGCAGGAGACATTGCTGCCCCCTCTGCAGAGGTGCTAGCCAGTAAGGTCCTCAAAACTGCAGATGAACTGGTCTCCAGCACTGGCCCTGCAGCAGTCCTGTCCTTCCCCATAGTGGAGAGTAGCTCCCTCCAAGCAACAACTCTCACTGGCTCACAGCAGATGCAGCTATGAAATTTCTGTTGCCTGTTTCTATCTTTTATTTCAATGGTCTCTAATGAGCAGTGGTGTCCCTCTTACTTCATGCCCCATGTCCTTTCTGACACAAATGTGCCGCTCTGGTGTGTGGATTTATCTCAAATCCCTGAATAGCTTAATGCCACAAAACAGGACATGTCTATGAGCTAGAAAACTGTAAGTAGCAAGTACTGCACCAGAAGATGGGGCATGGCATGTTATCCATCCCAGCTATTTGCTTGGAGGAATTTAGCTCCATGGAGTCACAATCTAGTTCATTGTCTGCTGTTGGAGCAAGGAGGAATTCTGGCAAACCACCATGGAGACAGAAGGTTTTAACATCCAATGGCCCAGAAAAAGTTCAATCCTCTCTTATTCTGCACATATTATAATTTTCTATTTCTGTTTTCTTATTAAATATAAACCACTCTGTGTGATTGCTTATGTATTAATGCACACTATAAAATATGCCTAAGTTAAGGGCTGTGGGAGAAATCTTGTAACAACATTACACAAGTGATAATTTTTTTCTTCAGTGTTTAAAAATAGGGAATCTGAATTCTTTATGTCAAGGGATATTTAAGTTGGCTCCCTGAAAGGATTTATTTATTTTTATTAGTATCCCAGAACATTTTGCGCTGGGGAGACCTTTGTGGTCAACATTTGGTGTTGCCCAACAATATTTTTATTCCTTTTCTATCTGCTTTCAAGCTGCTCTGCAGCCAGTCTGCATGCTAGGTTCTGTCAGAGTTGTTGTAATAGGTGCTTATTGATTGAGATGAGTTTTAAAAATCACTGGTAATTCTACCACTGCACTGTCTTATCTTTGAAGTCAGACTATAACCAAGCAGCCATCAACTCACTGATGAGGAGGTCACCACGCCATATTATCAGGTGAAAGCACAACCGGAGTATAGCTGTTTTGGAGTGTCTTTTCAGCCTCTTTCCTGGGTTTGTGTTGCCTGGTCTGGCTGAGGTTAACAAAATTGTTTCTGTGAACACTGATTAGCTTTTTGGATGAAAACATGGGAAGGGATGCCACAGATTCTGTTTCTTTACTCTGTATATGTCTCTCTACCCTGTGCACAAAAGTTTAAGAGTGGTCCAGTTATCAAATGTAAATCAAAGAGCCAAATACTCTGGACCAGCAACACTTTAAATCTCTGTGTCTGACATACAGTCACCACCAAATCTCAGCTTGCAAGTTCTGCTGAATATTT
>NW_010524270.1:0-13848 GCF_000687285.1 Phaethon lepturus | reverse complement strand
ATTCCTGCTCAATGAGGATGTCGAGAGTTATCCTTCAATCTCAGGGTAGACAATAATAAAGCAGCTAACTTAGAAGTCTGGATGTTTTGACTCTCTGAAGGTTAAGGAGAGTTTTCAGGATGTTAGAAGAAAATACTAAGAGTCAGAAACTGGGAACAAGCCATTTCGGACTGGATCATCAGTTAGAAATAACCCTGCCCAGTCTTGCAGTCTGGCACATACAAATACATAAGTATGTGTCACAGATGTCTCAGCAACAGGGTACTGCAAAACAGGACACCTTGATTCAACTTCCACTGTTTTTACTCTTTGTTGTGTCTGGTTCAAGATGTCCTACAAAAAGTGCTATACAGCAGCTCTCTGAGTATAAATTCCTCATGCAGAATTTACAACTCAAAATGGAGAAAATCTAGCTTCTAATTTTTCCGTGCCTCAGTTTCTCACCTGTAAACTGCAAATCCCTATGGTCATCAGTCTTCCATAGTAGTTTAATGTTTCTGCATTGAAAGCAGTGTACAATTCCTGGATAGTTGATGTGAGTATTAGATACACGTACATACAAATGCACAAATGCATACACACATACACACACGCAAACACGCAGAAAGGGAGAGCTGCTGAGAAGAAAAAGGGAAAAATTTCACTTCAAAACCACCTTCTTGTTTCAATCAGAGATAAGCTGAGTGTACTCTGTTCCACAGCAATAATGAAACATCTTTTCAGCATGCCCAACAGGGCATATATTTTTGGACATGAAGTCACAATGAGCTGTGCCAGCAGCAAGACTGAAGCAATGAGAATATAAAAGCTTTGGTGGTGGCCCTGGAAAGAAGAGCACTTACCATTGTAAGCAAACCAACAAAAATATTCTGTCCAATAATGTATACAATAAGTAAAATCATACCAAGCAGAATGGATGTTTAAACTACCCAGAGTTGCATTCTATGGACTAACAACAAAGGCATTAATCAACCTGCATAAACATGAACTCAGCTTGAAGACCACAATGAATAAAAGTGTACCACGCACATACAAAGAAAGAAAAGGTCATCATAAACACAATAGATAGGGTTTTTAGCTAGTACGTTATTGTTTATGTGAGGTTTCTTACTGCATCCTTTCAAGTCCTTTACGTGAACTTTTTTTGACAAAAAATTCATAGTTCCCACATGTCGGAAAATGTTAGCAGGTCTGGGAGTCTGAAGCTGGATCCTGGAGAGCAGGCAAGCCTTCCTGCTTTTTAAAAGTGCAGTCTGCAGCCTGACATCTAACACTTATTCATCACTATTGGTGGGAGCTAGGTGAGAAGCTATGAACTCCTCTGCCAAATTAGTTCTTCCAAAAGAAAGATCTATCAGCTGCTTTGAAAGTTGCAAGAGAACAAACATCACTTAAAAGGCATTTCCATAATCTGACCTCCCATTGTTTTGCTACCCATGTCATAGACACAAGTTTGTTTCCTCTCTTGGATGCCAGACACTCAGAACAAGATGTTTTTCATCTTCTACACAAGGGTTCTCAGATGACTCCCAAAATGCCAGCCCCACCACTCCTACCTGATAACTGAAAGCGTATGGGATGTTGCTGTAGGCTCTGCTGCTACTCAGAGGCAGACAGTTCTTCTTAAATGACCTGTTGACTTCGTTTGGTGACCACACAAGAATGAAGAGTATGTTGCATCACCTGGTTGCCAGCAAGATAGAATGAGGCAGGCAAGAAGGAGGAAAATGTTCTTGAAAACCTGGATGCAACCAAACAGGAAGTTCAACATTTCAGTGGTGGGAGTGTACTTACAGCTGTCATTTTAAGAGGGCTGACAGAGGTCAGGACTGAGCTGTGACTTAGGCAGCAGCACAGAGAAGGGTCTGTCAGGACATGCTTTCTAAATGTTCCTTCCCCTTGCTCTACTACTGCTAGTCATCAATTCTTAAGGACAGCACTTGGCCTCTACTAAGGATCTGCAATCTCATAAATGCAGGCTGTGTCCACAGCACCAGTGCTTGATACTAGCTAATATTTTGCGTGTGAGGCTTTCTTTTGCATTCAGATACAACTTGCATTGCTCACAACTAATGCACGGCCTTTGAAGTTAAACCACTTTCTAAATTCTCTGTTGTTAATTAACATTCTACTAATAAGGGCAGAAATAGCTCAAGAGTAGTTTGGGGATTAGCGAGTCCATGCTCTTTTGAATTATGAAAGTGGAGGAATCTCCTCCATTCTGCATTTGGCTGAAAAGTCTTTTAGACTTTTTAGACTTAAAAGACTATACAAGCCATTTTAGTGGCTTCTAATAAGTGCTGACTGTCGAAGTCCAGCATCAGAAACAGCAGGAAACAAAAGCATCAAGTCAGCAGGAGCAGCTAACCACATTTTGATAGCCCATGCAGGAACAAAGGCCTCATCCTTAACTAGATCACAGAGAACTAAATCTTTACCCTCACCTGATTTTTTGTGTGTGTGTGTTTAACATCATGAGCCTCACACTTGGATTCAGTTAGACACACTGATTCATTAGGCGGCCCATGACCTTAATAAATTTAGATTACCAGGAAGGGGTAGTTTATACCAGCCTCTTAGTCATAGAAATGACTCATGATATCCACCCACACTAACCTTTGTTCAGTCTCTCCAAGTATGCCAGGGCTTGTCAGCTTTTCACAAATGAAGTTCTTTGATTCCCTCAATGAGAGAAGGACATCAAGGAAGTCTGGTTGCAAGAACAAGCTCACTATGCAAGAGACAAAACAATAACAGTGACCTTGAGAAGCTGAGGACTTGTTTTCTCCAAGAACATGATGTACTGCTGGAGGGAAATGTCTCACATGACCTGAAGTAAGGGAAGATTGCAGGAGGGGGAAGCAGGCCTTGTTCTCTTCTCACAGTAGCCAGACTGCTTCTTTGGGAAAATACTCTTAGAGGAGTTTTTACATGCAATGAGCAGCAGAGACAATATAGGGATTTTGTTCTAGTTCTGAGCATTCGGCCACATTCAAAGGGGAACAAGAGTACTGAAGCAAACATAAAAAGAACAAGGTTAATCCCAAATACAACCCCCTACATATTTCCTTTCCTGTCTACCTTAGGAACCCCTACCATGGTTTTCAAGCAAGAGGTATTTCAAACTTCCTTTGTAACTATTTCTGGAGATAAATACTTAAGAGAGACATAAAAAACTATTTTAGTAGTCCATAACTTTGAGCAGTAGGACAAAAACACTCAGACCAGCCATAACTCGAGGTTGACAGACTTGAAAACTGCAGCTTGACAGTCTTTCCAGATGACGATGAAAGTCCTTGAAGGACTTTCCAAATTCCTGTGTAGACCACAGGATACACTGGAACCCTAAGATATTACTCCTCTGGAGGATGAGATCACAAGTAAGAAAAGCTGCATTCAAAATAGCTAGTTTGGTAAAGGACCTCTTTTCCTCTGCCTCTCTTTTTACCTGTGTATATACTGCTTCAGATAATTTGCTAAAACCACCGTTAGCATTCCCAAATGCAGCCTTGGCAAAGAGTTTTCCTGGTAGAAGAGTTTGTCTCAGCATATTATTCAGTGTCATGCTTTATCATGTATATCCCAAGCCACCAAGCAGCCAAGCCATCATCACGAGTTCAATATTCAGGTAGGTCACAAGAGATTGCGGGATTGGGAGCCTTATATATGTTCCTCTATAACTTTGCAAAATGGGCAGAAGACAGTGCAGCAAGAGAATGAGGGTGGTAGAGCTTGCCATTGTTCTGGGACAAGCATTTCCTCTATCTCAGGAGTTCATTGATTTGCAGTGATTTGAGGGACTGTTTTATGACCCGGCAGTTAAAAAACCTTTTCAAATCCATATTAGGGAAACTTACTTAATTACAATTTGAGCATTACAGAAAGACCTCAGACACAACTTTAGAATATTTGACTACAAAGTTGGTCAGTGCTGCAATTGTGCCCCCAAATCCTCCCAAAATTCTGAAGGCATTGGAGAAGTTAGAATCTGAGCAGCTGAAAGATGTTCACTGGGAAAATCTGCATATGAAAATATGCAAATATATTAATATTTTAATGTACTGATTTTTTCAATTAAATGATTCATGCTAAAAAGTATTTCTCATCAATTGGAAACAATATTCACTTCCTTTCAAATCAGAAGAAATTAAAATAAATATAATTTGGTTTTCCTGTTTATCTCCTCAGTAAAGGAGGGGGAAGAGTGAGTGGAAGAATGGAGGAAAAAAACATAAGAATTAACTATTTTCTTTGCAGCTTTATTTTGTTTTGAATTGAGAAATATTTTTTTTAATTCAAATCATTTCATTAAATGTATCAGAAAATTACACAAACTATTCTCAGCAAAATGAAAGGCTGTCAGTTTGATCAGAAAAATTGACAGGCAAGATTTTCTATTATTTGTGTGTTCTTCTGATCTTGATTTTGGAGATCTAACATATCTCAAATTAAGCTCTTTGTTAGAAGATGGTCCAGTTATTCATTTGCACCTGAATCGTCGTATCATAAACTTCATACTCTCTCATAGCCTCTGGATGAAAAGCTTTTTCATTTTCAAAATAAGGTCCTTTTGTCCTAGTTGTCATGTAGTTCGTGCTACACTTTGTAGATTTTAAAGATCACTTTACTCAAGACAAAATTACATGCTCGGGATTGCAACATTCATTCTGCTACAGCAGACATTTCGTCTCTTAGAAATGATAGTCTATTTCACTGCCCTGAATATCATACACCTTGACGCACACAGTGGAGGCACAAAGCAGAATAACCCAGAATTCAGGGAAGCATCTCCTGAGAGGTGGAGCAGGATCAGAATGAGCTCTTCAGGAATATTACACTATCTCTGCAACCTTGGTTAGCGCTGCAGGCTTTGTTAACTTACAAAATCTGCTGTGTCTTTCCACTGATACACTGCTGTCAACTCAACAAATTTATGGTCTTGCTGGCCGTATATAGAGCTTTTCTGAAAGCTCAGACTTCTGACATAGTATGAACACTTGCAAGTCTCAGGATTCATTTGAGAAGGGAGAGAGGAAGAAGGGGAGAAAGAGGAAAAGGGAAGGAAGGAAGGAAGGAAGGAAGGAAGGAAGGAAGGAAGGAAGGAAGGAAGGAAGGAAGGAAGGAAGGAAGGAAGGAAGGAAGGAAGGAAGGAAGGAAGGAAGGAAGGAAGGAAGGAAGGAAGGAAGGAAGGAAGGAAGGAAGGAAGGAAGGAAGGAAGGAAGGAAGGAAGGAAGGAAGGAAGGAAGGAAGGAAGGAAGGAAGGAAGGAAGGAAGGAAGGAAGGAAGGAAGGAAGGAAGGAAGGAAGGAAGGAAGGAAGGAAGGAAGGAAGGAAGGAAGGAAGGAAGGAAGGAAGGAAGGAAGGAAGGAAGGAAGGAAGGAAGGAAGGAAGGAAGGAAGGAAGGAAGGAAGGAAGGAAGGAAGGAAGGAAGGAAGGAAGGAAGGAAGGAAGGAAGGAAGGAAGGAAGGAAGGAAGGAAGGAAGGAAGGAAGGAAGGAAGGAAGGAAGGAAGGAAGGAAGGAAGGAAGGAAGGAAGGAAGGAAGGAAGGAAGGAAGGAAGGAAGGAAGGAAGGAAGGAAGGAAGGAAGGAAGGAAGGAAGGAAGGAAGGAAGGAAGGAAGGAAGGAAGGAAGGAAGGAAGGAAGGAAGGAAGGAAGGAAGGAAGGAAGGAAGGAAGGAAGGAAGGAAGGAAGGAAGGAAGGAAGGAAGGAAGGAAGGAAGGAAGGAAGGAAGGAAGGAAGGAAGGAAGGAAGGAAGGAAGGAAGGAAGGAAGGAAGGAAGGAAGGAAGGAAGGAAGGAAGGAAGGAAGGAAGGAAGGAAGGAAGGAAGGAAGGAAGGAAGGAAGGAAGGAAGGAAGGAAGGAAGGAAGGAAGGAAAAAGAAGGTTGAATGAAGAGCCCATTGCAGTAGACTACAGTTCCAGCTACGTGCACCTCCCAAGGCAGCCTCTGCTTACACTTTCTGAATCACTTTTCAGAAATGTTTAGCTTTCTCTATTGCCAGGGGCTGGGACACAGAAGGGAATTCAGGACACTTGGAGATGGCCCTCTATTTCAAGCCTACATGCTAAATAGCTGTAGAGGGAACGTCCTAACTTATTTCTGCACATAGACAACACACACACACCGCCCCATGAAAACAGGTCAGATCACAGGGGGCGGGGGAGGGATCTGTTTTTGTAGAGGAGAGAGAGCTCAAAGAGAAGATTTTTGTAGAATTGGAACTAGGAAAGTTCATGCTTTCTTATAAGCTTGTCTAACACCTACCTGGTCATTGCCTTGACATCTGACTTACAGAATCACCAGGCTACTAGATCCTAAAGAAGGTCTTAGAAGAACAATGTCATCATGTGTGAAAGGGAATGGGTAATGTGTTTGATGGCCTCTTAGGGATCAAAACTGATAAAGTAAATATGGGTTTAACAAGAAGAGAATAATATTTAAAGCAGAACTATTACAGAATTCAAGCTTCTGGTTAAAAAGAGGAGAACAGTAAATAATAGTATGAACTGGAGATGAGAGGTAAGATACAGCAAGATCTCATGAAATAACAGACCAGGAACAAAGAGACAAAAACAAACTAGTCAGAGACAGACCCATAGTAATTACCAAATCAAGCATGTGGCCTTTAGAATGAGTGGGATCATTCATGTGTTACACAACATTAAATGAATCTAGGAGTGCTATAAAACCATGCACTGCAAGTGAAAGAAATCAGAGCAAGACAAAATTCAAACTCACAAACAGATGCTCAGTGAAATTTATTGTAAGTTCGGAGAGCAGCTCTGCTAAATCATTAAATAAAGACTTGGAATTCCTCAATGCACAATTTAAAGCAAAACAGAAGGAAGAGGTACAATAAACCAGAATAAAGAGGAAGAGGAGAGAGACACAAAACTCAGTTTTGGCTAGTGGCTAGACAGAGGTACCAGTTTGAATCTTCCCAAAGTCCCTGGGTGTTTGCATGTATTTGCAGAATAATAGGAAAGGCAACTAACAAAGAAGAATGGTAGGAGGGGGAAGGAATGTTGTGCCTTGAAGGGAGGTAAGAAGTGGGATGAAGAAGGAAGAAGCATATGAGAAGGAGACAAAGGAAAAAACAATAGAGAGACTGATATTTGGAAGAAATAGGTGACCATTACCGCAGTAAACACTAGTGATAACCCCTCCTGTTGGCACATCACCTCCCCTTGAGCCCTTCATGCTCCCTGCAGACCGTTGTCTCCATCAAGGCAAGTGACAACTGTGACTAGTAATGCACCCCTTCAACCCCTAGTTCCCAAAACCAACTGTGTCTCTGAACTCCTGATAGCTTTTAAGTTAAACAGTGTCTCCAATTATTTACACATGTGTGCAGTGTCAGAAGGGCTGTTCTGATCTGCACGTTGATGTGTGTGCAGGAACACGTGCAGCAGGCTGTCACACTGCAGTTTTCCGTCTCCTTATGTTCTGCTGATTCCCTGCAAAACCTGCCAAGCCCCTGGGAGTCTGTGCACACCTTTCGTTGTTTTTCATCAGCTTAAGTTTCAAAAAAGATGTATACTTCACCAGGGAGACCACAGCTAACAGAAATGTGCTTCACAGCACAGCCCTGTGCATAAATTGAATGCAGCTAAGTCTTCTCAATAAAATGAAAGTGCTTCAGGTTCCTATGATAGAGTATGTCAGTGAGATGTTGTGGTTCTTCTGCCACTGCCTAACCAAGGTCATGAAGACAACTCCTTTAGTTTATTAATGCTCCTTTCAGTGTACCACATTAGCCCCAGCCAGTGATTCCTGGATAAAGTCATGCAGTACACAGGACTCCTCTGTGCCTTATGCGTTAAAGTAGCAGCATGTATTTCACGGCTGGCATACACAGCTGCAGGAAGAATGCTGATCTAAATCTCTTGTGTTCACCCCAAGTTTACTTTATTCCACACACTCTGAATTGTCTGCTCTTGCCAATGGTCAACAAAAATGGAAAAATGCAAACATGGCCATTTTTAAAATCTCAACTTTGCATTCACTAATATTTGCACAAAACATGGTTTTATGGTGCCATGAATAAAAGGATACCTGCTACCTGCACATTTCAGTGGAGTCAAACTTTATAGAGCAAAACGTGACCTGAAATTAATTATTTTTAACGTGTGAAATTCTATGACTCCTCATGCCTGCTTGTTGATGCTTATCTACTTTATTTGTTGAGGTATAAAAGAATTGTGTTTTGCCCACTCACAAAGAACGAACTGCTGAAAGTTTACCTGTCTTGCAAAGTTAATTATAAACTATTTGTAAAATTAAACACTTTGATGTATTTAAGCCTGAAAAAAAACGTGAAAATATTTTCACTTAGTCACACGCCACCATCACACTACTTATATCAGGAAATGCTATTATCATGATCAGAATGTTTGGGTTTTAGATCTATTATCTTCTATGTGTTTATTAACAAATATATCAGTGTATAGCATAGAATCCTAACCTTGACAATCCTTTCTTATGTTAAAGAAATTCAAGATATTCCCTGCCGACTTCTAATTTTAAGTCTAATTCATCCTAAGGGACGAATAACTAGTTAAACTGCTAACTGTCTATACAAATACTGCATGGCTTAAATTCAGATTCCTACAAAGGGAAGGTAGAGACGTTCTGAGTGTCAATAGGCCGTGACTTCCACAAAGCCGGTGCACAGTAGCTGAGAGAGTGACCACCCACAGTGACACATTTTTACACTGAAGATGCAAGGAGTCCTACACCAATGACCTTTCTTGGAGACCAGGAGAATAAGGCTCAGTAATTCAGGATTTAGCCATTCAGAGAAGTTTTTTGGTCCCAGTTAATAAAGGGCCTTGCTAATCCAAAAGCTACAAACCTAACAAGATTCCTGATCCAGCAGCCACTATGGTTCAGGGAGGAATTGGGATTTTGCTTCGTTTGATGAGGAATTTATGCTGCTTTGAGCAGTGTTTGCGAAAGCCCTTGGATACGGAGGCTGTACCCCTTCAGCCTTTGACACTGCATGCTCCAGGAGGGCACGGAAGCTGTGCAGTCCTCTAGCAGTTCATCAGCATTAAGAACAACTGCCAAGAGAGAACAAAGTTGTAAAAATTTTCACCTGGCCAACATACTCTTTCTACTTCTGCGACTGAAACATACACACACGCTATAGCCTACTGGCAGCCGTGAGCGCACTTTCATACGCATCCCTTCTGCAGGAAGAATTATTGCCAAAAATATAACACATTATGCAAACAACTTAGTCACCCAAAGAGCTTTATAAATGCATAATAAGAGGTAACATGGAGCAATAAAATAGACCTTACTGAAGTAACAGGGAAACATATGGCCTTTCCATTCTGCCTTTGGTGCAGGAACAGAGCAAGTCTAGTGCAACAGGTCAGCCAGCCCTATATATTTTTGAATAAGAATTTCACGCAAGTATACTATCTAAACCATTTCCTAAGGACATCCTCTATTACTGAAGTCGCCCAGCCAGAAAGTCCAATAATGTGCAGAGTTTCTTCAGGAAGGGGGGTGGTGGGAGAGAACAGTTTCAAGCAGAGGAGGTTTTCTAATCTTTTGTGGAAACAGGAGAACACTCAATAAGTGTGCAGCTCAGAGAAATAATAATATTGCAGTTTGGCTTTTGGGGCAGCCTTCAAGCCAAACACTTAGTAACCTGCTGAAGAACTGCACCGGTTGCCAAAAGATTCAGTGTATATATGTATGTATATGTGTATGTATGTAATGCGTCCGTCTCTTTGTGTGTATATATACATATAAAAATCAAATCAAATCTTACTCTTTCTATGAAGAGTTAGCCTGTCTAGACTGTGGAACAGGCCTATATTCCTTCAAGGCTTAGTTCAAGATAGTATCCACAGTTATAAAGCAATGAGGGAACCCAAGTACCAGGATTATTTGAGCAATCAGGTATGACACAGTCATGGTTATTTAGAAGTAATCACACTCCTAGCAATTTACAGATATTACCCCCTCCTCTTTCCAGTGGCATAGAGATAATAGTAAGCTATATATTCTGAGAGAATGAGAGAGTGTGAGTGAGCAGGCACGTGTCTTTTTCTGCATCTCTTGCCTGCTCACCCTCAGTCGAAAAGAGGATGAGAGAGTGGGTGCTGAACCTGCAATTTCAGAGCAGCAATGTTACTTTACACCTTTATATCATCTACATTCTTCAATGTCCCATTAAAATGTCTCTCATTTTAAGCAATTTAATGAAATAACAAATAGAAAACTGGAGAGAAAAATGGGGGAAAAAATCAGCTGTGGCTGAAGAAAACAAGAACAGAACCCAAGACCCTCAGAGGCTGCAATTACAGTTAAATAGGACAAAATGAAAAACAGTGACGTCAAATTAAGCTCCCAGACTTTGCGTGAATGACCTGTGTAAGCAGGAGGGAACCAAGAGAGGAATTGGTGGCCTCCTAAACAGTGCTACCAGTGAGAGTGGGTGCAAGTGGGTGAGCATGTCAGTTCCTGTGTGTCTGTGTGCATACACATGCCTGTGTTAGTGTCCTTGAGCACAAAAAAGAAAAAGTAGCGTGGCAGCTAAAAATGCCAAAGGCAATCCAAGAAGACAAAAGGAGAATAAGGAGAATGGAAAAGAAGTAACAGAAAACTCAACCAACTCTCTCCAGTGGGAGAAATGGAAACAACTGGAGAATTTTCAACTGGGTGAAACAGAAGAGTAAGTACAGAATGGAAGATAGGAAACAGAAAATAGATGTTACTCAGAAGAAGAACGTTACCAGCCATCTTTATTTTATACTCTTTGAATGGTCACCACCCTTTCAGAGATAAATCTCATTATAATGACTCTTGCTTATAAAATACTTATTTCCTTCATCCTGATCCCTGAGACTGTTTGCTCTTTACCTCACAAATGCACATGCAAAGGAAGTTTCCTGGAACTGTTTTCCTGATTCAGGTGAACACCTTATAACCAGAAACAGACTGAAGACAGGCAAAAACCTAACTCGGGAGGAGAACATGATCTTATATAACCATAATGACAGTAGATCTAAATTCAAATTATATGTGACCTGAATAAGAAGTATAAGCTGCAAAGACAATTATTGTTTCCTGAGTGATGGAGATAAGAAAGTTCAGACTGCCTTTCTTTAGTCCACCCTTAGAAAGCACTCTATAATATTTTTCTTTTCAAGCCAAGACTATAGATACTCCCTCCCAAACCAGAACAACAACCCACCAGCTGAAAACAAATAAACTAAAATAGTCAAAACAATAACCAGTAAGAAAACACAAAACAAAGCCATGCTTTGATCAGAGGAATGACTTGAACAAAAGAAAAAAAAACCAGCCTAAAGATCTATTCCTGTTAAATCTTCTGGGCTAGGAGGGACACAATTACTCAGTTTCCTGAATTCAAACACGTTAAGTGTGCTTTCTCTCCAAATGTCTTCGGAGAGTGACTACCTTTCCTAGATTTCAACCCCAAAAAGTGAAGTAAATCCCAAAATGCACAACAATAGCTCGTACCCTGCAACAAAGTCCTTCACCCTTAATCAAATCTTACATTAAAATCCAATCATAGGCAGCAAGATAGCTGAGGTTCAAAGCCACATAGCTGAGTTCACATCTTACCAAGCCCGAACTTTGAACAAATCATCTCCTAAGGATTTTTAAACAGTTCCAAAGTCAGTGAATGCTTCACGCCCCACAACTCAGCTCTGCTAACCTGGCCCAACTGATAGAGACCAGCTTTTAGTTATTCAGAGTCACTAACATGAGTGTTAGACCTGCAGGAGTCTGACTTTTAACCGTTGGTTGACATGAAGACATAAATTATATTAGTTTGGTTTACCATTTCTTTGTCCCAAGTGAAAGAGGCACTTTTATCTACTAATTGGCCCCCTGTTCATAAGTAGGCAGATGTTTCTTCTCCTGGTAAAATTAGTTAATTTTTTGGACTTGAAGAAACATAATAAATAATAAAAACATACAATATACAAAATAATTCTTTTGATGCTGCCTGGGGTATGGTTGGCCTTCTGGCCCGTAAGCACACATTGCAGGCTCATGTCCAGCTTTTCATCACCAGTACCCGCAAGTCCTTCTCAGCAGGGCTGCTCTCAATCCCTTCCTCCCCCAGCCTGTACTGATACTGGGGGTTGCTGTGACCCAGGTGCAGGACCCTGTACTTGGCCTTGTTGAACCTCATGACGTTCACACAGGCCCATTGCTCTAGGTTGTCCAGATCCCTCTGGATGGCATCCCGTCCCTCAGACATGTCAACTGCACTCTTTGCTTGGTGTCACCTGCAAACTTGCTGAGGGTGCACTCAATCCCACTGTCTATGTCATTGATGAAGATATTAAACAGTAGTGGTCCCAACACAGACCCCTGAGGGACATCAACAGTGTAACAGCTGCCTCTCCAGCTTATCTGAAGAACAACTGGTGAATGCTGAAATGCTAGTTACTTCAGATTGACATTAATGTAGAAAGAAGTTATCCTGGGCAATAAGTTGGTGTTCAACCATCCTTAATTCTTTCTTCTCTTTTTTTTCACGTTTCTCCTCTCAGTCATTCAAAGGCAAATAATAATATTTGGGAATCTGAGTATGTGAAAGGGTTAAAAGGGCTCTTGGGAGCAGCAGAGTGATGCATAACCATGTGCTGAAAGCAAATGGATCCCATTACCACCCATCAGTGCAAACTCCTGCTTCTGTTCTGTGGGTGAAAGTGCTCTAGTTTGGCAGATGAAAATTTAGAATGGTGGGGAGAAAGATATCAGTAGCCAGGATGAGTGCTCTACCTTCTGTGAACAGTTAGGAGGAGGAATGACAGTGAAAGGAAGTAATATATATGTCGTCCATCACTTGTTATGGAAATCTCTTCAGCAGATGAAAGTGACAGGTGAGGTTGAGCACTGTAAAAAAACCAGCACATACCTGGCATGATGACTGCCAAGGCTGTAAAACAGAAGCAATCCATGAACAGGTTTGGAATCCACAAATAAAACAGGTACTGTTTCATTCCTAAAATCCAAAGACAAGCAGAAACATAGAAACTGCCAGACTAGGAGGAAGGAAAAAGACAAAGGAAATAACACGTATATATACATTTAAACCCATGGCCTGTATAACATCAATGGGTACGCAAAGGAAAAAAAAAAGAGAAACAAGAAGAAGCATAACACGTCACCATCCACTGTTTACATCGTGTACATTCATACTGGAAGATCTTTCCTATAAATAAAATGCCTTCGAGACTGCCCATGACTAATTTCTAATGTTGTTGTGATTTTAACCTTGGAGGTATCGTGGAAATATTTGCAGTGGACACCAGTTCCAGGGTATTCAGTGATGGAGCAGAAACAGCTTTGCTTCACCACTGTCACACTCTCATTTTTAAACCAGCTTCAAACTACCTCACATATCAAACTAATTTAGGGAAGTCCCAGCAATCCATAGTGTGAAGGAATAGTTCCAGAAAAAGGACTGGTATAAGCTCTGTGAATATCTGCTGTTCTGTCATACAGGAGACCTAAATTCATCTAAAAAGATCTCTTACAGTGCATAATCTTCATAAGTCAGTCTCACCTGTTTGTCTGAGACACAGTAAGAAGAAAGCATAGTGTGTAAGACCAAGACTTAGTCCTTTACTTTTACTCCTCTTATGAAAATTAATGAATTAATGGAGAGTTTATCACCTCTGGAAGAGGGGCAACTCATGAAGAGTACAAGGATCTTGTTAGGTCAAACAGGGACAAAATTAGAAAGGCAAAAGCCCAGCTAGAGCTCAGTCTGGCCACAGTTGTAAAGGATAATAAAAAATACTTCTACACACATATAAACAACAACAAGAGAGGCAAGGAGAATCTCC
>NW_010524269.1:30485-62478 GCF_000687285.1 Phaethon lepturus | reverse complement strand
TCCTCGCCTGTCAGGAGCTGCAGTCCCTTAAGTGCTAGAAAGCAGAGTGTTACGCAGAAATGGTTTGAAACATCTGCCAGAATACAGAGATGCATTCAAGGCAGGAAGGCTTCCCAGAGAAACTGGGTGTCCCGAGACAATCAGAGTAAAGCCTGGTTTCCGCTGCCCCCCTTGGTGTACCTGCAGGGGCAGTGGCGCCAGGTGCTCCATTTTCTGTCCTTTCCGCCTCTGTCACCGAGGTTTGTGTTTTGTTTTTTTCTTTCAAAACAAACTTTCGACCCGAAAATGCGACATCTCATGAGCCGTGAAGAGCGACAGGCGTATTCATCAGGTAGTCGCGATCTGTGTGCTGGGTGGTCCTCTGCCTGCAAACGGGCTGCGTGAAAGCGGAGCTCCTCGTTTCAGCGGGCTGTGAATTTGTGTTCTCCCCTCTGCCTGGCAGTGGTTCGCTGGGAAAAGCTCTGGGGACGTGGCAGTCGGGTAGCCCGCTCCTTAGGCTAAAAATATGAGAAGTATTAGAAAATAAAACCGCTTTTCTTTTTAGTTGATGGGATCTAGCCGAGATCAGAGACTGTTGTGTTTAGCTGTGGTCACTGTTGTGTTTAGCTGTGGTAATATATATGAGTTTGTCCATGCTCTGAAGAGCTTAACTTTAAGTTTTTTATGCTAAAGAATAAAAAAAAGAGAGCTGTTGTCCCTCTTGTACAGACAGGACACTTGGGCTTAGAGAAATGCAGTGTCAGCTTTAGCCTCCTGCAGTCAATCTGTGGCATAGCCTGGTACTGAACCTTTAACCACTGCCTATCTGTTTAGCCATGGGATTATCTTTCGCTTTAGTTGCCTCTGTTAGGCAGCATTGAGCCTTTTTCCTGTTTCTGAGACTAGAGAAAATTTTTAGAAGTTTGCTTTTCAAAACATGGACTTGAATGCAATATTTAAAAACTTGTTGTGAACTTTGCGAGTTGAGAAGGAAGGACTCTTGTTGCCTGGTGATTGTTTTTGATGTGCAACATAAGGTATTTTTCTCTACTTTATCTGTCCTGCAGGATAGCTGCTTAGCACAAGCTGATTTGCCCTGTACGGCTGTTACGTACTTCAGAATAACTGTGGCTGACACAGAGTGAGCATGTGCATCCAATTGCAAAATCTGTCTGAGAAAATAGATTATAGCCACTCTTTGCCTTTGATTAATGAAGTAGGAAAAACAGACAACAAATAATCCTAAAGCTGTTAATAAAGAGAAGGAGATTACATGTGATACACACCTGTGATTAAGGGGATGTTGAACACTTCAGGGTCAAAAGCAGAGAACTGTGGTATTGTTCAGAGTTTTTGAATATATAGGCCACATTGCAGTTCCCTAGTCCTTTATACATTTGTTTGGTGTAGATGAAGTTACTTAATTAGCACTATTTTTAGTAAAGTGGTGATTTGAGCTTTCAGTTATATGTTTTCACACAAGCAGTGCAAGTGTTTTGTTTGTCTGTAAACCACTCAAGATGAAACTAATTTGTGTATGATGGCAAGAAATTACAGTTTATTAATACATTTTTTGAGTGTACAGGGTGAATGGGTTATAGAGAAAAAAAGTTAATTTCATTTTTTTTACAACTTTGCCAGGAGAGAAGATTGAAATAAGATTGTATATAAACTTTATGAAGAGTGAGAACCCTAACCTGACAGCAGTTTTTTTAATTTAACCTAGTAAATGACAAAAAAATAATTGTTCCCAAAGTTTTCAGGACGGGGGGGAACCCTATCAAACTCTCCCTTCCCCCTGCCCCCCCCCCCCCCTTTTTAAATTAAGTGTGAACTTAAAATACATGCATCAGGTTGCAGATAGGGTTGTTGTAGAGGAAAGAGTAATAGTCTTTTTCTGGATATTACAAATTTCCATAATTCCATAGTTTGTAATGAATTACTATGTTTTTAACAGTTTAGTTGAGCTGGAAAAGTAAATGATGGAAGCTAAGAGAGAGAATTTTGAGGACTGGCAAAGTCCTTTGGCAACTGGGGAGCATGAGATGGTTCCAGCTACAAGAGCAGCTTTGGATGATGACAGATGTGAATTGTAGGGGTGACAAAGGGGTCTTAAAATATGTGAAATTCATGAGGCAGTAGCTGGAGACTGGTAGAAGTTGAGATTAGAAGAAGATTTGTACATGTGAGACTCAGGACAAAGACTGGATTTTATTGTATTGAAAGAAAGAAAGAAAAGACCAGCAGCAAGTAAAATTACTAAGCTGACAAAACAGCATGTTTAGAGCAGCAAACGAGACTTTAGCATTCGGTTCACTTTTTATTTAGTTAACTGTAGATAGAAGGTAGTAAATGCTGAAGGAAAGGGCAGGAGAACTAAAATGTAGGGCAGGAAATAGATGGTGTGTGAAAATATTGTAAAAGGGTGGTGATGCACTGAGGTTATCTGTCAACTTCGCAAACAACTCTGAAAGGAACTCTTCATTCAAAAATAGTTTGGACACATTAATCAGCTCATCCTTGTGATATTTTATTAATTGGGTGTTATGATGTGTAGTAAACACTGGAGGAGAGTGGAATTAATTTCTAAGATCAGTGGTAGAAGTAAAAGCAATCAGTAAAATTTATCACAATTAAGAACAGCTAATAACTGTTGTTAGCTTTTTACTGGCAGTTTTTGTAACACAGATAAAATATGGGTCCAGTAACCAATCTTCATTCCTGTGATCTTTTCTAACTTGGGCTTGAATAGGTAATGTCATGCCAGTAATCCCTTTGGATTTAGTGGAATTGTATGTTGCTGTGCAAGTGTTGCAGGGCCCAAAGCCAGCGTGCTGAATCCTCTTGCATAATAACTGAAATAGTTTGAAAATTGAGACACTGGAGCTTTTCACATTAATGGAGATATTAAACTAGAGCAGCTGTATTTTTTTCTAATTTAGTTGATATACACCGTAAGCAATGTGTGAAGCTGCCAAACAAATACCATTTTCCATCCTTAGAGAAATAAAAACTAGGCACAGTAGGACGTATCACACAAATTGCAGTAGGAATATTTTACAGAATAATTTTGAGCATTTAGAAGTGTTTCTAACTTTAATTGGCATATTTCTGTTTTTAATTTCCCTAAGGAAGTTATAACTCTGCCGAAGCTCAAGCAAATCTTCAGTGTTACAAGCTTAAATAACCGTAGAAAACTTTCATCTTTACAGATATCCAGAGTTCTTGTCCTGGAAATCTGCAAGTATTTTTGGCAGATTCCAAACCATTCTGTTAATTGAACTTGCTCGTGGCAAAATAAAATTCAAGAAGGGAAGGTCTCTTTCCTTTTCCATGTTCCAGAGCCATCCATGAGAATAGCTACTGCTACAAAATGTTCTTGTTAAAGCTGTCTCTGCACGATGAGAAAAATTACTGGGTTTAATTTTTTTAAAATATTTTTATGTACATCATGGTCATATCACCATTTTCTGAAGATCCCAGTACATTATTAGTATGATGAGCTTGGATGACAACTTTTGCTTGAAGGAGACAAACAGAATCTTGATTTCTGTTATTCTTAGAAAGATACCAGAATTGTCCCCTAAGTATATTTACAGTGTCACTCATCAGCATGAAATTATTTGCTTAATCGTAAAGGATATCATGGGCATATGGTACATTTTCTGTTTGCTAACTTACCTTTCTAAATTCAGTTGCTACATGGATATTTTCCTGTGTATGTCAAACTGGGATTTCTTTCATTTTTGCATTGCCCCGTTCTTCCCACACTGTTCTTACTTTTTGGTTGGTTTTGACTATTTGTATTATCCAGATGTAACTCTAACTGAATTGTTTCTCAACCATGTTTTTCTTGGGGTGCGGGACATTAAGGAGTTGAGCATAAATACTAGTTTGACACTTTGATTGTATGGCACTAACACAGTGAATAGCCCATGCTCTCAGCTCTGGGAGGATTGAGAGTAGAGATAGATGAAGAAATATCTACATACTACATGAACTCTTCAGTGTCATGGTTCTTTCACTAGCCAGATGAGTTCAAATGCAGTATTTCTTCCTCACTTTGATGAGCTCACAGCTGCAAGAAAAAGTGGTTATCCCACACTTAGTGGTTACCATACATCCCTAGATATTGGCTGAACCTAAGAAGGAAGCTTAGTCTTAAAAAAAATGTTCTTTTAAGAATAATTTACATTCACTAGAAGATTTTAACTTGCTTTTTCTTTATACAAAACAAAACCTGATGATTTCTGCATTCCTACTTGCTAAATGGTGTCTTTCTGTTAACCATTTACTCTTTCCAAAGAAGTTAATGACATGTCTTTTGCTTTTGTCTTTCAGATTTCCTTATGTGGTCAAGTAGATGTGTTAATTTCAGCCTTAAAATTGCTGATGCCAATCAATGCTTGCTATGGCATCTGTGGCTTCACCGGTTATATTTAAGGAGTTTTGTCCCTTGTATTATCTTCTCAATGCCATTCCTACAAAAGTCCAAAAAGGCTTTCGCTCTATTGTGGTATATCTCACAGCACTTGATACCAATGGAGACTACATTGCTGTGGGGAGCAGCATTGGAATGCTTTATCTCTACTGCAGACATTTAAACCAGATGAAAAAATATAATTTTGAGGTAAATACTAATTTTTACTCGTCTCTTCTAATGAAGCTGAGTTGCTCAGAATTGAGTTGCTGTTTGTCTCTCATTAACTTTGCAAGTTTTATGTATGGTTTGTTTCAACAGGGGAAGTGTGAATCTATTACTTTTGTAAAGCTGTTGAGTTGTTTCGATGATCTAGTTGCTGTTGGTACAGCTTCAGGTCGGGTTGCAGTTTTTCAGCTTGTGTCTTCATTACCTGGAAGAAACAAACAGGTAAATCTTTGCATTTGGCTAAACTTCTCTGAGGTGTATTATGGCGAATCCTAGTAGAGTGTTAGTGTGAGTCTTTCTAATAGTGAAAACCAGAGAACTTTGCCTGATGAAATATCTGTGAATATGTTTTAGGCTTCATATGTAAAGCTTGTAAAAGCAATAATCTTAAAGTATGCTTTCCATTACAAAAGATGTATTTAATCAGAAATGCTTTTGAGAAATTCCTCATTTGTAATAACTGGCTGAGCTATTTCGTGGTGGGTTTTTTGATTGTTTGTTTAGGGTGTTTTTTTGTGCTGAATGAGAATTAGAATGACCTGCACTTTTGTACTTGATCTCCAATTTATCAGTCAGAGTCACTGAATAGGCTTTGGGTCTCCATTTTCTCTTCCCCTCATTCTTGTACTGCTTTGGTATTGTTTCACAGCTTCGGAGATTTGATGTTGCTGGTATCCACAAAAGTAGCATTACAGCTTTAGCTTGGAGTCCCAATGGAATGAAATTATTCTCTGGAGATGACAAAGGGAAGATTGTCTACTCTGCCCTAGACCTAGACCAAGTGAGCATTTATTATAGAGACCTTAATTCCCATTTACAATTTTCTGAAAGAATGCTTGTGTGTTTAAATATTAGGAGTTAGTTAATCGCTTAGTATCATGTATTTAGTTGGACTGCTTTATTGGTATGTGTACACTTGGCCAAGTGTGTACACACCCAGTAAGACAACCATTGGATATCCTTTGCAACTGCCTTACCTTTTTAAAAAAATAATATATATCAAAAAAAGTGGTGATCCTTCTCACTTTATCAGGTTTCTGCCTGAAATAACTATCATATCTTCCTTTAGCTTTCAGCCAGTACTTTCTCTTTTGCTTGGAAAGGGTACTTTTGAATGATGTGGTCTTGCTGATTCATTATATTGATGAAGTAGTTTTTTCAGAATTGTTCAGCATCTCAGTCTAGAGTGTAGAACGAAAGTAGTATTTGGGTTCTACTAGGTGACTAGTATGCTACCAGTAAATGGAATTTTTCTAATGTCCTGTTAATTAACACAGATCTGAGACATCAACAAAAAAAGTACTAACCTCAATTTCTATATGAGAGAAAAGTTTAAACAACAGCTATCCTGATTTACCTATGACTGTCTGTCATTTGTTTTGACAGAAAGGTTTAACATTTCCAAATTTAACGATTGTCTCAGCATTGCATGACCTGGCAGTGGAGAAGAAGGAAGAAAATGTGTCCTAGAGTGTCTGTTGATTTCAAGTGAAAAGTGTTAGCTAATATTCCAAGAGAAATTGAATTTCATAGTGTGCCACTGTGGTACACACAATCTAACTCCCCTCTTGCCTGCGTAAAGGAACTCCACATTCATGAACTTTGTGCAACAGTAGTTCAAAAGCTTTTGTTTGGGTGTTTTCTCTTTCTTGGGCTTATTAATTTCTTTGAAGTGTTACTTATTACCTTGTATTTTAGAAAGGTTGACTTTCATTAATTGCATATATCTCTAAAAGGGTATTTGCAACTCCAGCCTTGTATTGGAAGAGCCATCTTCGATTGTCCAGTTGGATTACAACCAGAAAGTGCTGCTTGTCTCTACTTTACAACGGACTGTACTTTTTTACACAGAAGAGAAATCTGTCAAGCAAGTTGGAGCCCAGCCCAGAAAAAAGTAACCCTCATAAAATCTTGATGCAGGCACATCTATTAATTCTACCTTTTCAGAGTGGATTACAGAAAGAGCGGTCTAAGCAATGAAATTAATACAACACAGCAGTCAGCTCATAAAAAGTTAGTTACAGTATCTATGCGTGCTCAAACATGAAATGGCAATTCTACCTCCTTAGAAAGTACATGGTTGCAAATATGCTACAGCCATGTTTTCAGGGCTCTTAGGTAAAAAAATATTTAAGATGTTTTCTCATTGTTTAAACTGCCAAACTTCTATTGCAGTTCCTCTTGGTTTGCTGTGACTTGGTGTGAGCAAGCATTGTAATCGGGTCCATCTAATGGGTGATGTAATATCTGATGCAAAAAACAAGTCAGTGTCCGAATTTTTCTTATACAATGAAGTGAATTATAAGGGAAAATGTATAGCAAGCACTTCAAGTTGACTTGAAAGCTGGGAACTTCTCGTATGACCTTCTGGCATCTTCTATTGTGTAATCTCTCAGATATGAAGGAAGAGGGAACCCAGTCTTAGACCAGCATGACTGACTGTATCTGGAAATAGAGGAAATTGACGCTTGAAAGAAGGTTTAAAATTTATCTTTCAGGGATATGAATAGTAAGAGGAATACCAAGGACCATCTTATGTATGAGGGGTTTTCTTGGGTGATAGAGTGATAGTGTTTTTGTGCATGAGATACGAAGATTTTTAACAGTTGAGGTCTGTTCCTTGCTTCTTGCAAGCAGAGGTTATCAGTTTCTTAGCATTAGTTTGTAGTGTTTTGCTTGGTTTTTATTCCGGGAGAAGGATAACTGCATAGTAGGATCTTTCTGAGATGGACAAAGAATAGAGTTATGGCTGTGAAGCTTATTAGGAGGAGTCATTTAACTTACCTAATAGATGTACTGACATCTAAAGCTGAGGGAAAACTGTTGTTGTTTGGAAGCACTGTTCTTGTCTTACTGTAACCAAATTTGTACTTCAGACATTTGACTGACTACTTTAGTCAAAGAACAGAACTTTTATTTTTGATAATTTGCACTTGTAAATTTGTGCCACTAGTTTTCAGAATTGTTTCTAAGTTGAGTATATAGCTTTTAAAATAAATTCTTTTGCATTTTAGCACTGGCAAATTTGGAGCATGTTTTATACCTGGCCTGTGTAAACAGAGTGACCTGACACTATTTGCTGCCAGACCTGGGCTTCGTCTCTGGAAGTCTGATGTTCACGGAACTGTTCAGGCCACATTCATATTGAAAGATGTATTTGCTGGAGGAATAAAAACTTTTGAACTGTATCCTCGTTTGGAACCACCTGACAGAGGAGGTTACAGCTCCCCAGAGAAACACCTTGGGCTTGTTTCATGCTTTTTCCGAGAAGGATGGGTGCTGACCTGGAATGAATACAGCATCTACTTACTAGACACTGTGAACCAGGTAGATAAATCTTGTGGGTGCATATTTTGTTTCTTACTTGTTTTTGCTCATGCCGCGAGACTCTCTTTGGGTTATCCATTATGCTTCTATGATTTAAATCCATGTTTAAACCTGACAAAGAAGACTTTATTCTCTCCCTCTTCAGGTTGTCATTGCAGTGATAAACTTGCAAACTAACTCCATATATATAAAAATTAAATATATCTAAAGCTTTCAGTCCAGGTGTTAACATCATAATCAATTATGATTTGCTCAAAAAAGCAAAGCATATATAGATGTAAAATCTAGTAGATAATGCAAAAAGAAGTTTTAGGCCTATAAAATGTGCCTAGAAGTATTTATTCTCTCCCTTCTACTACTCTTGGTGTCTGTAAAAAAACAAGTATTAAATTTTATTTGACATAGGGTGAGCTGTTAGCTATTTTGTCATCTTAAAAGTGCGTATGAAAGTGAATACAAGCTAATATCTTTTTGTCTAAATGGTATTAAACATTTGTACTGTGTCTCTCTTATGCCACAAAACTGTATATTATCTAAGTTGTTATATTGTTGCTGCTACTTTGGACAGAGAAAATTAATAGATCAATGGAATTAAAATTAGTATAAAAATGAGCTACATCATGATTAAAGGGTTCTTTCCTGTTTCTTTTTTCTTTCTTTTTGATAAGATAAAATATTTATTCTGTAACTATGTATGTTGATTAAATTCCACTGAAGAATTTTGTTAGAGCATCATCTTGTCTGGAGTGTGTTAATCTGATGCCAATTATTTCTTTCTGTGTTGACTCTTTATAGGCTTTGATTGGTGGCTTGGAAGGATATGGTGATATTGTGTCTGTGTCCTGTACCAACAATGAGATTTTTCTCTTAAAGGGAGATAGAGACATAATAAGAATTTCAAGTAGACCTGAAGGACTGTCATCAATAGGTTTGTATAGTTAGAAAACTATAGCATGTACCTCATGGAACATGGAAGAAAACAAAAACAACCCAACAACCCAAAAACAACCAACCCAAACCACCACCCCACCCCTGCAAAAAAAAAAACAACCCTACCAGGTTCTGTGGAGTTACTGATCTGTTTCTACAAATTATATTTAGAGATCTGATTTATCTGCTCATCTGAGCTTCTGTTTTGGCTGCAGTGAGAATGGGGGCATTAAGAAATTAATTATGGTTTCCTTTTTTTGGTGAGTGGATCAGCATTATCCTAGCCAGGTATCTCTAATCTGTGCATTTGAGACTTCAATCTAAACCATGATTCTGAAGCAATCTGGATTCCTATCATGGTTATCTCTTTGCTGATCAGTCTCAGTTGTCTGGCTTGGAAATACCTGACTATGTTGATTCTGTGCCACCTGTTGCCACCCACATTCCAGAGGCAATCTCAGTCTTCCCAGAAATGAAAAAGACAGACCTGGCAAAAACCCCAACCAATACTCACTAAAATTCCAAAAAGAATTTGAGTTTATTTTCTTATTTGTTGCCATTTGAATTTAGCATCTATGTTGCTAGAACTCTCTAAAAGGGATTCATAATACTTCCTTAATGATGGTGCTGGCTGATTTCTCAATCATAAAGATTGTAAACACCATTATCCAGCATATTATACTCACAGAAGGAGTATTTGCATTTAAAATACTCCATCTTAGCTTTGTATTAGCAAAATGCTAGTAAATATGCTATGAAATCTCACTGAATGCTAGAGAACTTCTTTATCATTGCATATTAGCAATAGCTTTAGTCATTTAAGCAGTTCTTTTACTCACAAACTTCTAGGGGGTGTTTATTATTTTAATCTTAACTTCCAAGTATAGTTTGAAAGGATCCTTCTTGAAGTATAATTTCTTCTAATTGATTTTTTCCAAGATACTGTATTTTTAAATGAAGAAGTTGAAGATACAGGGTGGCACTTCTGTGTGTGATATAAATGGGTCTTCCAAGCTAAGACCTGTACTGTTCTTCATACATAAACATAAATTCAGAATTTTGCTAATTGAAGTTTTATACAGGCTTTGGGGGATTGATTTTACTAAAATTATTTCATACAGATTTGCTTACATGAAGTTTACATTGTGTGTGTGCATATATATATTTGAAATATTACGAACTTAGAACACTTTGTTCCATTGCATAAAGCTTCTCTTCTTTCAGTACTCTCCAAGCACTATGCCTCTACTCACTTGACACAGTAGTATTTATACTTTTATTTTTATTTTGGTCAGTTTCAGATGTGAATCCAAAATTGCCAAATACTTTAACAGACACGAGTCCTAAATTGCTGACCCCAGTATCAGTAAATGCATCTGTATCATCTAGCCCTTCAGTGGAAGCAAATAAAAAAATGGTTACTTCTTCTTCAGTTATGGGTGATAAAAATGACTCTCATTCTTCAGTGAAAGATGATGTGGAAACTCCAACACTATCGGAGAAAAGTTTTGATAAAACGGGAGACTTGAGCAATGAAACAAGAAAAAGGGGCTGCTCTGTAGTAAGTGAATCAAGAAGCAGGAGCAGTTCAGTAAATTCTGTGGACAGTGGCTCTAGCTTTATGGTATGTGCAGAACAACTTTCAGAACCTCAGAGAGAAGGTCAATCAGCTCTGAAGATTTTGATCAAGAGCTCGTTGTAAAGCCAATTAAAGTGAAAAAGAAAAAAAAGAAGAAACAAGGTAAGTCTAGCAGAACTTTCCCTGCCAGTGCTCGTTATTAGAACATGCCACTTTTGATGTTCCACACAAGCGAGTGTGTGTGTTTGACATGCTTTGCTTGTATTATATTGTCATGCTCTTGAGATACTTGAGTCATTGTGGAGGGCCATTTATGTTTAAGATGAAAGCCTGTTTTGTATGTGATAAATTGATGAAGTCTTTTTAGATCTGTTTATTTTATTATTTTAATTTTGATTTGCTTTTTGTAAACATGCTTAAGGTTCTAATGTATGGGTTAATGGTCACATACAGTGGGCTTCGCTTCCAGTTTTATGTTGTAATTGTGTAATATCTATTCATCCTGTTTAGAATATTTGACAGTGTCTTTCTTAGCCGTGCTTTTTTGTTTGTTAATATAGTGTGAGTACTTGATTATGCTAATAGTTTACTGTATTGGTATTACAACTTCAGAATGTTTTGCTATTAAGACTTTTTTTGCTCTATATGTATCATTTAGTGTTGAAGTTGAAAAAAATCAGTATGTCAAAATTTAGATTTAACTCTGTTCTTCCCCCAGTGATAAAAATATTTAAAATTCTTACCTTGCATCAAAATGTAACGGTTTTTATTAATACTATCTCCCCCCCCCTTTTTTTTTTTTGTTTTGTTTTTTGTGAGAACAGAAAGTGGGACCAGGAAAAACCACAGCTCTCTGGAAGGAACACCGATTTATGAGCGTCAGCTTTCTGGTGATAGTCCACATTCATTGAATGCAGACACCTTTTCCATGACTTCCAGCCTACTGAGTGGCAGCATTGATCATGTGAGTACTGGATCTCCAGATCAGGAAAGCATGTTCAGCGTGGACTCCCATACAATCTTGCAAGAAGATAACGGTTCAGAAACTTTCAGCGTCCTGCAGTCTCCTGAGTCTGCAACTGTCCTAATTAATGAAGAAAATGGAGATATTGTTGATATACAGAAACTTCCAAACAGTGACAGTGGCATGGGTACTTCAGCTGTTACAGATACTTTGACATGTGTCTCTCCTTTAATCCTCACAGAAGACTTGACAAGCAGTGTTGATGGTGAATATAATGGTAGTGTGGTTTCTGCAAGCAATGAATGCTGTCTTGGAAAGCTGAGCCAAGAGGAGGAGCAGGATTTTCCTACACTGTGTAAAATAGATGAAAATTTAGATGAAATGAAGTTGCAGGATACTGAAAAATCTTTTGAAGAGCAAGCCCTTGCAGACCAAATGTTTTTGGAATGTGACAGTGTACTTAATGTTCAGCCATCACTGACACCAAAGGAAAGTGATGAAACTGGTAGGGAAAACCAAGAGCAGCTCTCTCTAATACACAGCGCTCTGGCAGATCCTTCTGTGCTCAACTTTGACATTTCCAGCCATGTTTGTTCAGATACCACTTCCATTTCTGGATGGAATTTTGAAAGTGCAATCAAAGCTAAATCTAGTACTAGTGCTGCTGAATGGGTAACAGACACTCATGAAAGTAAGACTGAGAAATCTGCCTCAAGCGATGAAGAGGATATTTATGGACATGGATTACCATATTCATCTTCGGAGACTAGTATGCCTGAAATTTGTCCTAGGCCTGGTTCCCAGGATGTGGTCAAGATAAGCCTAGACGAGATGGTGCTGTTAAAATCTGATCAGGTATATATTTTCAGTTTAGTTAAAATACTTAATTGCAGCATTTCAAAAGAAACGTTCATGTGATTACTATCCTTTACCTCTTTAGGAAAGCAATTTTTTTTATTACTTGATTTTAGTGAACAAGTAAAGAGTAAAGCCAAACAGCAATATGTGTTGTAACTCTTATGAAATGTGATGTATCAGACTTCAGAATGGTTGATGTATGCTTACAATGTGAAGAAGCTGCACTGGCTGTATTATTCCCAGCTCAACAAAAATGCTGTCATAAATGCATCCATTGAAGAGTGAGCAGTAAAACCAAGTCATGCTCAAAGACTGCTCCTTGTTTGCGTCTCCAGTAGATCAAATTCTGGACGATGCTGTTCCCAACTGCAACTGGCTTCATGGGGAATTAATGGTGATTATCTCACATGGCTGGTCTCTGGTCAAGAATTGTTTTGCCTGTAAATACTCAGAATAAGGATTGGTCTTTCTTTGTGTCCTGGACAGCAGTTAGTACTATTTAGAATGTTGACATGTTTGCTTTTTCTGTTATCCCTCTTTCCTTCATTGTTATTTTGTGGGTGAACATTTCCAGAAATAGTAATTCTCAAATAGACTATAGAAAAGAAGTACTAAAATTAATTGTAAAATCTGCAAAACTGCCAAAATCACTGGGAGTTTTAGCAGAAATCTCAAGAAGGAAATACAGTTCTTCTATGTTGGGGTTGGTTCTGTTTTGGTTTTGGTTTTTTTTTTTAACCTGTAACAGCCTTGTATTGAAATCAACCAAATATTTGTTGATAAACGTTGAGTTACAGGTTGATGGTGTCCTATTTAGTAACAACTTCAGCCCGAAGCGTAGACGACTTTTAGTTTCAGGTTATTCTCTGGAATGTTTAGTAAAGCTCCACAGATGCTTACATTATAGGTCATGTATGCAGTGCTTGGGTTCACCTCATGCAAGCTATCAAAATTTAAGATAGCAGTCTGTAAGCCAAACTTCTGCAATACATGGCTTCTGTACTATACAGAGAGTATCAGAGTTGGATATTTAGCTGTCTTCTGCACTCCAGCTGTCTTGTTCCCTTTGCTCATCACTTCACAGACAATAAAGAATTTCCTGACTACAGACAGACTGTACATTTTTATGTATTCCTTTTTGACCTGCCATTTATTTTAAGTATGTGTTCTTTTGTCAATAAGAGAAGATTTTCCACTTTCCGGAGGTAGATGAGAGTGTGGAGGGTTTTGGGGTTTTTTTGCTAAAACTTTTGTTCTAGCAGTCTTATTTCACAGTACTATGTTAGCCAACACAGATAGGTGTAGTTTTATATTACACAAGGCAAATTTATTCATTGATTAAGGTACTTAAAAAAGCTAAACTTAAGGTTCTTAATCATAATATGGGAGCTGCTGTGCTTATATAGCCATTTTCTTGTGCAGTTTGAAGACAACCTGACACTGTTCTGACCATACAGTTTTTTAGTTTGCAGAGAGCTGGATGGGATACTCTGGCCCTGGTTATGGCATCCTGAGCCTGGTTGTCTCAGAAAAGTACATTTGGTGCCTGGACTACAGAGGCAGCCTGTACTGCAGCGCGCTGCCCGCGGCGGGGCTGCGGTGGCAGAAGTTTGAAGATGGTGTCCAGCAGGTGGCAGTTTCCCCCTCAGGTTGGTTGCCTTCTGCTCCCCTGGGACCACCTAAATATAAAACTTGCATAGACTTGTGCATTTTCTTCTGCTTTCTTACTTTTTTTTATTAATGGCTATTATGTAATTAGGTGAAACATGTAATTTTTCTGAGATTACAGATACAGTTCAGTGTGTATGTAATTTCCACGTAGACAGTTTGTTTATTTTTAAATACAGTACTTCTAGAAACTTGGTTGTTTGGGACTTGCTTCATGTAAAACTAGTGTGTTTGGGGTTTTTTTTGAGGGGAAAAAAGGTCATATTGAGTGATATGACTGCATCTTCACTACCTCTGCATACCATGTTCTAGTTTAAGTGGCTGTCTTTCTAACAGGTTCACGTTGCATTTTGGGAAGTTTTCAACATGCGGCTGCCTGATTAAAGTGAATTTCAGAAGCAGCAGTTCAGTGGTAGGCAGAGATAAATGAAGAGGTCCTTGTCTATACAAAACCTTGGTTTTTGTAACAGAACTGCTTATGATTCCCAAATGTAAACTTCCTTTTGTTGCAAATGTAGAATTGGTTTTGTGTACAGGTTGGTTTGTTGATTTGATTTTATTTTTTTTAATACTAAAGAAAAAAACCTTAATTTTTGGTGCATTTGCATATGAGTTTGTTCTGGATGGTTGGAAATGATGATTATGTTGGATTAAAATTAAACAGGTTTTAAATGTGCATCACTTTTGGCCTTCCAGGTTGTTTCAGGACTTGTGTGAAAATACAGGTTTCTCAGGCATTTTCTTTACTTAGTCTCTTGCCTTGACACTACTTTTCTTCCCGTCATCTCTAAAAGTACATGTCAGTCTTCTCTTGGTTTTCTTTTTCTGAACTATCCTTGCTAATTAGAGTGAGGGGAAAAGTTCTCAAGAATGATTTGTGCGGTTGCATTTCTGCATTTTGTCCGCTTGTGACATGCTACATAATGAGCAGGTAATAGCACTGCCCACTGCGGTGTGGGACACCACACCTGTTCAGGTGTTTGCCACTCTTGACAGGTCCACAAAAGTTATGATTTACCTTATTAATACTACTAGTATATGTAAAAGGTGAAAGTACGACAATTAACCCTTTTTCTTTTATGTACTGAGGATGTACCACACTAGTACAGAAGTGAGCTATGCACTTCAGTCTCTTAATAGTAGCCTTATTTAGCCCTGACATGGGAACTTGTTTTGTTTATTAGTTTTCAGTGTATAACTGAGGAGGAGTGACTTGCATTTGAACATTTGAAAATCGCACATAGTCTAACGGTAAATGCATTTCAGCAATTACTAGAGAAGTTAGCCACTGTTCTGGTTGTACTTTGTAAAAAAAAAAATATAAGCATTTTTTAAATCTTGCATTTTTGTTTAATGTTACTAGTTTGCCTTTCCCCTCACATTAGTTTGGGTGTAGATAGGACAAATCACCTGTTTCTACTACTAATTAGTTTCTACTAATGTCTAGTAATTGCCAAGTGATACTATGTTCTCCTTTAACTCCTCATACAGGGGCTCTTCTATGGAAGATTGAACAGAAGACTAACAAAGCATTTGCTTGTGGAAAAGTAACTATAAAAGGAAAACGCCACTGGTATGAGGCTTTACCCCAGGCTGTATTTGTAGCTTTAAGTGATGACACTGCCTGGATTATCAGAACAAATGGAGATCTGTATCTGCAAACAGGTATCTGAATTAATTGCAGACTCTTGGATTTCTGTGGGCTAAGATTATTAGAGTTCAAGTCTATGGAATGATCGCAATTTGTTTTAACTTGTCTCCACAGACAGGACACAGGGAAACCTTTTTATCTTGAGAAACAGTTGGAAACAGTTGTGAGATTCTGTGTAATAAGGAGGCTGGAAAAGCCAGTTCATAGCCGCTTATTTTTTGTGCCGCATGGAGTACATATGGTATAGAGACTTTATGACATGGGAAGGATATGGGATGGATGTAGATAAATGGAAAAGGAATGCAGAAAATATTGAAATAATATAATTGTCTTGAAAATGGTATGGTATACTGAAACAACTGAGCCTTAAGTGGGTTTTCTTTTCTTGCTTTAAGGATTTTAACAAAGTTTTAAGGAATTTGAAAGGCGATGAGATAGTGTGTGGCTGTTAAGGAGAAATTCAGGTGCGGGGGGGGCAGAGTAGGGGAAAGTGGAAGCTGTTTGTTTTGAACACAGATATATTGGAGGTAAGAGTTACTACTTGATCATGAAAGAAAGGTATTCTGAGACAGAAGATCATAAAATGCTTTGAAGTATACGCAAGTGATATGTATTTTATGTGATAGAGAAAGCAAAGCCAGCAGAGGAACGAAACGGGCTGTGGAGCAGCAATCTTTACAGCTGCCTTCTCACTGAGTATGAATGAGGCAAGAATCAGAAAAAGAGAGAGCACAGTGGCAACTCTGAAGTCATGGCCTTAGTTTTATTTGCTTCAGTGGCTAGAAGAGGATGCATTTGGAAGGTGTTATGCAGAGATTATTCAGGCAAAATACAAGGACCTGGGATGAAGGATGGAGCTCCAGGTTTTAGAGTATCAAGGACTCTTTGGCATGCGGGCTTTGCACAGAGAGCTGAATTGGCAAGGAAAAATTAGAAATAACATGATGAAGGAATTACTGGAGAAGTAAGAGGAGGACTAGGTAAGGGGGAAACAGTGAGACACACTAAAGCAGGACAACATTTCAGAGTGGCTATCAAAATTCTTATTTATCTTCTGTTTAATTCTGGTACTTTCCTAATTTCTCTTGTAGATTTAACTGATGTAGCACAATATAGAAGTTCTTAATGATTAAGAAAACTGTTCAAATACACAGCATTGTTTCAAAGAATCTCTACTAAATTATTTTCTTTTAATTAAGTTTAGTAGTTACAGAGAAATAAAGTGGCCTGCCCAAGATCATGTGCATATTGTCAACAAGCATAGACAGTGGTGATAGAGTGAACTTTTGATGCCAGTCACACAGGGCTCTGTGGAGGTTTGAATCAGTATTTTTCTTCCCTATGAGAGATTGGTTTGATTACATCAGCTTACATTCTGCTGTTCCTAGGTTTCTAAATGTGTCTTTGATGCCAAAAATAAATCTCAGTATGTCTGTCTTGTTAATGTGAAGCAACTGGTGATAGTTGTTCCTCCAGCATCTTTTCATTCCTGCCACTGTCCTGTCTAACTTCTATAACAAAGCGTGTGCTCAGAGGTTTGGTAATGAGCATTCTTCTTGTTACTTTAGAATATCATACAGATGAGTCTGTTCATACTTGCTTTGGCAGCATGAGAAGATTATGCAAAAGCTATGTCTCTTGCAATGTTTCACATGCACCCGTGCAAATCAAGCTTCAGTGTAATTGTGAAGAAGACGTGTTGCTCTTGATTATATGTATAAATGGGTGCAAACTGGCTGTAAATCTACCAGAACCTCTCGTCTCCTTTCAGTACTACACATTGTGGCATGCTCTTTTGTAATAGCTCTGCTTCCACTATTCAGATCAGGTTGCCTCTTTCCCTGGCACATTTTGGGCAAAAGTTCTTCCATTACTGCCTTTCTTTGATGCTTCTGTCAACTGTAATACAGGTTTTATAAACGGAGATTCCTGATACTGACACTAGAGGGAGAAAAGGAACAGAAATGACAGGACAGGATTTGTGTGCTCTGCAGGATGTTGAAGGGGATACAGAGTGTTTTATTTCTTAAAATATAAATTCAGCTATATTAGAGGAAATAATGAATAGTTTATAGAAAGAACAGTCAATCTAGTGATAAAATGAAAAGTGTTAGCATGTCAGAGATATTCTTCTTCTCATTTTCTTTTGTTGGGTAGCCTTGTCTCTTTTTCTTTGAGTTGCAAAAAGTCAAAGTTTGTAAAGCAATCCTCCTTTTTTGATTTCTAGGCCTGAGTGTGGATCGTCCTTGTGCCCGAGCAGTAAAGGTTGACTGCCCTTATCCACTGTCGCAGGTTACATCCAGAAATAATGTTGTGTGGGCGTTGAGTGAGCAGCGGGCCCTGCTATACCGGGAGGGAGTACGCAGCTTTTGTCCTGAAGGAGAACAATGGAAGAGTGATATTGTCAGGTAATGACACATCGGTGGGTCAGCGTCATATCCAGAGTGACACAAATAATTGTCTTCAGTGCTTCAACTCCTTGGTGTTTGAAAAAGTGTTACCTGAACTCGTGTGTGTGTGTGTATGTATGTCCTTTAGGTTTTGTCGAGCTGTATTCAGAGTAACCGATGTTTTACTGTATGATGAGTGACTGCTATGTAATGAAAGAAATTGCCATAAACAGAGGTGGTGACACAGTTAAAGTGAGTTTAAGAAAGTGAGAACAATTTTTAAAAGATATTATAATATCTGTCAATATGACTTTTTTATTAAATATAGTTTCTTTAATCTTTGCCATAATGGCTTTAATGAGCTGTCCAGATATTTGAGTGAATTTTTTCTCAGCGTTTTCTCAAATTTTCAGCATTTCTCAGATTAAATCTCAGCGTTTTCTTGATTGTCCATACAGCTGGATAATACTTTTCCACTTCCCAGTGACAGATTTTATAAATGTTCTGGGTAATTGGTATTTAGCTTTGTAGTTGATCCTACAGTCATGGTAGTTAATTTGCGATAGAAGTTAAAAGCACGGAGTGTTTACTGCTGGCTTTGAGAATCTAGAATATAGTTTCTCTTGTGACATCAGCCTGAAGCAAGTATAAGAAGAAATTCCAGTTCTTGTCGTCATATGATTTTTATCTTCTGTTGTGAAGCTTTAACTTGTGTAACCTCCCAACCTGGTATTTGGCTTTTGCTGAATCTTTCCTTAGATTTTTCATCTTGTTCAAACCTGAAATTTGCATGTACTTTTAATTAGTTTATGGTCCCTGAACTGCTAGTATTGTTCTCAGAATAGGTGAAGGAAGTTGGAGGAGATACATTTATGAAGATGCTTTATCAAAAACTTAGAGAACACAGCTCTTCATTTCTTATTGACTGAATGAAATCGTTTTTGTTTAGTTTTATTGTTATATATCCAAGTTTTGAATATCAAGTTATCTTTGAAGGATTCTTTTTTTTTTTTTTCTGTTGCATGTTTTTCACTTATGCAAACTAATAAAATTTGGATTACTGAATAACTGTGAAAATTTTGAAATGAAAAGTGTTTTTGAGCTTGGCCACACTGAGTTCGATCATTTTGAACTGCTGTTAGCATTGTAACAGCTTCCTTAAAATACCGTAAGCATAAATTTGAAGTAAGGTTTTTAATTTTTTTTTTTACTTGTTTGCATTTCCAGTGAAATGCAAGCTTTGGAACCAGTGTGCATAACCCTTGGAGATCAGCAGACATTATGGGCTTTGGATATCCATGGAAACCTGTGGTTCAGAACTGGTATAGTTTCAAAGAAACCACAAGGAGATGATAACCATTGGTGGCAAGTAGGCATTTTTTTTTTTTAATTTTGCTTTCAGTTTAGTCTTTTACCTTGGATTTATTATTTGCATTGTTTTCCCATGAGATTCTAAGACAAAATTCAATGAATTGTTTGATATATTATATCACTGTTTATTCAGTATAGTAAAACCACAGTGTGGCTATGGCAGAAATCCCTTTTCACGTCTGCTGTAAAAAAGGGGAAAAAAGCCATCCTGTGGTTATCCAGAGCAGCATCACAGCAGTTTTCAAGAACACAAGAAATGCTCTATCAGGTCACATCAATGGTACATGTAGCTTGATGTCTCAACAGTGGCAACAGGACATGCTGTTTAGGCAGAGCGTTCAAGTCTGGCTACTGAATGCAGTCTCTCCTCTTGTCTTCCAATACCCATCCTTTTCCTTAGCTAGATTAAATAAATAATAAGCAACCTTGCAAAAATGCTTTTATTATGCATTTTTCCATTCAGCTGAGGTTTCTTTGAACCATGTTGGGCTGCTTGCTTCAGTCGCAGTTGATGTGGGTAAAAACAAAGTTACTGCAAGTACTCCTAGGTACTGACTTAGAATTCCCAACCCTTTGTTTTTTCCAGCTTTTTTTTATTTTCCCCAGAGACAAGTGTGGGGGAGAAGAGGGTACAAAAACAGTTACACAGAGAAGTTTTTTGACTACACGTCTACCTAAGTTGAAAGAATTTCAGTTTATGTGCACATATAATCTCTTCTTGCATATGGGCATTATGAATAGCATGGCTTTGAGGTTATTGGCAAACTGCTTTTCTTTTTGTGCTCTTAAGCATTTCCTTACTTTTTAGGAGTGTCCCAGAGTGTTGCCAACCTAGTTGTCCATGACAGAACGAGAGCAATTTCTTATTTAAATCTCCTCCTGCCTTGTGAATTAAAAAGCCCATGAAGTTGTTGCAAAGGAGTATTCTATACAAGTTTTTGCGATGTGATTTAAACTGGTAGACTATGCAAGTTTCTGTTTTCCTTTGGGAAGCTGAAAATTCATCTCTTAGGTTGCAGAGTTTAACATGTTTTTAGGGGGAGAGAAGAGTCATCCCAAAACAAAGGGCTTTTTTAAAATGCAGAATTCAAACTGGATTGTTGGGTAGGAGGGAGTTGTAAGCTGATATGTAGTATTGGTTCTGGTTTGTTATCAAGACTCATACTTTTTAAAAATGTACAGTTTTATTTCTTCCTTCCTACACTTTGAAGGTTTCTAAATAAAGCACATACACAAAAAAAGCTTTCTGATCTGACGAAAGAATCTGCAGTTCACCCAAAAGCTTAACCCAAAAGCTTAACTAATTCTCAAGAATGATTTTTTTTTTTTTTTTTTTTTTTTGTCCTCCTCCCCCCAGGTAAGCATCACTGACTATGTAGTGTTTGACCAGTGCAGCCTATTCCAAACGATAATCCAGGCAACTCATACGGTGGCAACAGCAGCTCAGGCACCTGTGGAGAAGGTGGCCGATAAACTTCGAATGGCATTTTGGTCACAGCAGCTTCAGTGTCAACCCAGCCTCCTTGGAGTTAATGGCAGTGGAGTCTGGATCTCTTCAGGCAAAAATGAATTCCATGTGGCAAAGGGAAACTTAATAGGTTCGTGTGCTTTTACATCTCATATTTTTAAGTTAAGAAAATTAAATAGGAGAAAGTAACTAACTACAGTTCTGTCACCACAAAAAATATCCATGGTGAGTCAGGGCAGCTTTAACAAACAACTCCACGTTTAAAAATTAAATTAAATGATTCATTAGCATTTGGTCTTATACTTTCCCATTTAAAGGGAAATATTTTTGATGGAAAATTCATTGTGCACATGTTACTCCTTTTAGTACCTAAACTTGTCTCTTCTCTGGGGTAAAAAGGCAACCTTAAGCTATTGTACCTGTTGTATCTAGCACAGTGGAGGCTGGTTCATGATCGGTGTGACTATGCAAAACAATAATGTTATGGCTTTACAGTGATAATAGGAGAATTGCTTTAATTTATTTTTATTGCTATATTTCTCAAAATAGAATTTTGATTTAGTACATTTCTTTGATCAGGTAAACACTAAGAACAGACTTAGAACATTGTCTATTTAACCTCGTCACCAAATTGGTCTCCTGTTGAAGACCATTAATCTTCTCTTTTTCTGCATTCCCAATTTTCTCTGTGTGTGTGTGCATACGTGTATATGTGTCAGGAGGAGGTTCCTGCCCCCCCCGCCCCCGCAGCTTCTTGAAAGATTTACATAGCAAATCTTGTCTAGATCATGTTTAATAATGGATTGCAATATAATTTATTTTAAATGGTAACATTTGAAATAATTTTTTTTATATAAAATTAAGTTTTATACTAATACCCCTGTGTTCTGTCTTTCAAGGCACTTACTGGAATAATATTGTGCCTCGTGGTACTGCTTCTGCCTCAAAATGGGTTTTTGTGTTGGCTTCCACAGCTTCATCTAAAGAAGGTTAGTGAATCAGCAGTGCAGGCATATAATACCTGATTTTTAAATAGAGTGGAATTGATCATGTAATTAACCTGAATTACTTCAGATTTAGGTGCCTTTTCTGTATGCAGGGATATAAAATATTTTGAAGTAAGATGGAAATACATCTGTAAATCTCCAGTAGATTTAAAAAAAAAAAAAAGGTGTATAATTCACTGTTCTACCTTTGGTGTGGAGTGGCATCCAACAGAGAAAAAGGTGCTCCTTTAGGAGCACTAACTTCTTAAATTATCTCAGCATGAATTGCCAGAATTTGTAATGTGGAATCTTGGAGCATGTTTGCTGAAATGCCTATACTAACCAAGTACACCTCTCAGTGCAGTTATTGCAGCAAAATTTTATCAGTAAAAGTGTGACCATGCTAAAGAATTCAACAGCTAGTTACGATAGTTGGCAATTGCATTAGCTAAGTACACTAGCTTTATTGGCAAAAATATGTGATTTAGAGCTGAAAAGGAATGCTGGTTTTCAAAGGCAATTATCAAGGATAAAGAGCAGCAAAAGAATAAAGGGAAGTGATAGTGCACTGTTATACATGTCTTCTATTAGTTTCCCTAAATGAGATGTTTCTTCAGATGAGATCACTTACTACTTACTTGATTTGAGAAAGGGAGTGTTTAGGTGCCTAAATAAGGGCTTGGGATGCGTATTTGTATTTCATATTCTTACCCTATGAACATAGCTAAGAAGCTTTAGTTTTGTCTTCAAATGTACTGATCATTTTTTTTCAGAAGAAGCAGATCTGTAAGCTTTCTCAGAGTGGTTTAGAAATGGTTTTAATAACAAAAATGTCCTTTCCATAGGAAGCTTTCTGTGGCTGTGCCAAAGCAACAAGGATCTGTTCTGTGTCAGTGATCAGAATCCTCAGTTTCGTCCTTCTACGGTGCAGCTGCCACCAGATTCTGAAATGGTGCACTACTCTGCCTGCCAGGATGCCATTTGGGGTTTGGATAGTCTTGGGCAGATATTTATCAGAACACTTTCATCCAGCTGTCCAACAGGGATGCATTGGACAAAACTGGATCTCTCTCAACTAGGTATGATGTTTTTATTGAGTAGACTGTGTCTTAACTTTGTTAGCAGACAGTCAATATTTTTCCTTCAGAAATATCTTTTGGTTTACTGATAGGGAATATTGCATTTGCTGGTTTAAATAGTACCTTATAATAATGGGCCTCCAGCAGAGGACTGGAAAACATGAGGAACAACAATGGCTTTCAAAGAATGTTTTGTTTAGCCTTTTGCTGGAGACAGTGTGTTTACTGTTTGCAAGATGCTTTGTATGTGTATGTGCTTCTTAGAGTTTGTCAGTCTGAGACAACTTGACCTGACACTGTGCTGTGCAGGTGTACGAGTAGCTTTAACTAGTCTAGTTCTCGTGCTGCAGTGTAACCATGATTGTGTGGTCCTAGACAGTTCCTTACACAGGGCTCTGAATTTTGTGGTTAAATGCATTCTTAAACAGAGTCAAAGCTTCATTAGGATCCTGTCAAGGAAAAATCGTGCTCCAAGAGTTGCATCATCCGTAAGTGATGTAGCTGATAACACTCTCACGTTCAGGTCTGTACCGATCTAATGATTCTGCATAGTGTGCTGCTGGTTAACTGCTCTTTTTATTTGGTTAGGCATGAGACCAAGGTGGTTGACCATGTTTTGATCACTAAAATATTTTCCCGGTTTGACTCTGGGGTAGTCAGGCCACTTGTCAGCTTCATCAGTAATGTTCCAATTAGATTTATTTCTTTGTAGTCTGACTGTTAAAACATTCTTACCTTCATGCTAACCTGCATTCCTCTTTCAAGAGAAGATAAAAGAAATTCAAACTATGCACCATTCTTGCACCACTTTAAAAATAATTTAGCTGTTTTGCAATTTTTTCCATTTTTAATGGCAATGTTAATGACTGGTCTGAGAACAGACAAACAATTTTAACTTCAGGGTTAAGGAAAGGCAGACAGCTGGCAGACTTTAAGCCTCACGTACAATTTTAGTATAGAAGTTTTAATACTTCATTGAAAAATTTTTTAAATGCTTCTTTTAAAATTGTTTGCCAGTTATACACCAAGTTTTCAATATCTGATGATTTGGTTCCAAATCACTAATTGTACCATAGTTTAAGCACTGCTTGATGTCTTTTACCGTCACTGACCTACAGGATAGGTTTGTCCACTCTCCTCTTCTGATGTTGCTTGGTAGAGTTTGAAACTTTTCTCATGATACTGTTGCTTTCCAGCAGTTTAGATAATAAGTGTTTGGCTGAAATAATAAATAACTTCTTGCTATTGTCTGAAAATCTCAAAGTATTCATAAAAGAAATCAGTGTAATTGGTGCTAGCTGACTTGTGAACTTCAGTGGTTCAGAAGTTCAGCCTTTACATTCAGCTGTCCCTGTTAGCTTCACGGCACTCTGTGGTGGTATTGCAGAAATCTGGGTACAGGAAATACTTCAAACACTCCACTTTACGTGCCACTGTGGGTTAATACTTAAATGTGAAGATGTTTTAAGCGTTTTTCCTCCAGTTAAATGCGTATTGTAGATCACTGCTAACAAGATAGTGCATATCTATGGTTATAATAAAGAGCCTTTATTTGCTCTAAGGGAGCTGAAGAAATTGGGGAACTATTCTTATTGTTCAAGTGTATGTTTAAGTTTACTCCTGAAACATTAGGACTGTAATTTGAGAGGGGGAGGGGAGCAAGTCGCTGTAAAATGAAGTTTGGAATTCTGTATCAAAGTGATGGGGTTGCCAGCATTAATGTTGAAATATTCATATTATGTTTGCTAGTATCTTCCTCTTGCCTTTACACTGGGAGTAGTATCTAGTAAATTACTTTGATTAGAGTTCCACTACTGATATCAAGGTTTCTAAACACAATAGAAACCTACACACATATCTTCAGCTTTCAACAATGAGCAATGCCTCTGAATCACGCTACTTTCTCTAAACAGTAGGTGAATGTGGTTACCATGACCTTCTGCTATGGTAAAAACAGTAACTGGGAGGAGGGAGAAACCCCAAAACATTTACATAAGGGCTGCATTTTTTAATATCAAATTGTACTCTAGACATAAATTATATCAGCTATGCCAAGTAGGTGATATGTGATTCCATGTTTGCGTGCTCTGATGCTTGTTTGGATCAGAACATTTCAACAGCTGAGACATCATGTGACATAGCCATTACTTCAAGTTATACTCTGTTAGAAGGAAAAATCAGAGTTTTTAAGTAAGATTTTGACTTTGTAGCTGAATGTCAAGCCCCTGCCTGCAAAAGAAAGTTGTTCTAAATGTTCTTATCCCAAGCAGTAGAAGTTTTTGTGTATAGTTTTGTCATTTGTTTTTAATATGAAGCTCTATGATTAAAGGAAATTTTGGGGTGAGATGAATTAATTTGAATCCCTGTGATTCAGAAAGTTAAATAATTTTGGTTAATGAGAAGATCTGTTTACTATTACAGATAACTAAGAGATAAAGCTGTGTAGTCCTGTTGTTCCCTGTTCTTTCCCCAAGCAAGCCTTAATGACAGGGAATAGTGCTTTCTGCAGAAATAAATGCTTTAAACTTGCACTCTGTGGGATAAAATTGCACCCCTCTCTTCAAGGAATGCTGTATCTGATGCACTTTACTAGGATTTGTTGCCAGATTTCACATCACTGAAGAGAGAACTGTTACCAAGAATGGGATATCCCAAGCAGCGCTTGCATGTTTAATCAGCCAGCAAGGCCTATTTTTAGAGTCTTTAGTTTGGAATCTGACCAGGGCATTCCTTCTGTGGTGTATCTGTACTGATTCAGTCCCTCTTTCTGCAGAACATGTTTTCCATTACTTAGCATTGTGTTGTCCCAACACTGGGAGGAAAAAAAAAATAGTCAAATGTTATGTATATTACATCACATGGCTATTTTAAAATGATTGTGAAAGAGTAATAGTTCCGGTTGACAGTTAACTAGCAGTTCTTTTTAGTCTAAAATATCAGGTATGTATCTCTACTATCTTTGCAAACTTTTAATAGGAAGATTGATGGGTGTGATTGGGTGTGCAGAAAACCCAAACAAACAAACCCAAACCACCCCAAAATTCCAAAGCATATCTATTTGGCAGCTTTGTTTTCATTGTGCTGACTTATGTAGGGTTAAAGTACTGCTGCACTTTTGAGATAGGTGTAATAAATATGTGCACTGTTGAATATAAATCCATTTGAAAATCATCTCCTTTATTTACAGATGTGACTCTGTTAGCACTGAAATGCATAATCCATATGCTGTCATATTTTTAAAGTGCAGGTAGCATTAGGAATGTTCTTTGCTGAATGTATTAGCAGATCAACACCTTTAAAAGTCTACAAGCACGGCCAGCTACAGAGAAAAGTTCACATTAGGTCATGTGAAAGTTTGTCTAGGCACTGATAACATTTGTCACAGAATGTTTCCCTGCTTGAATTTGGTTATTTTGATATTGTATTTTTAGTGTGCTTTAGAAATTGCAGTATCCTATGACTGAAACATTTATTTTTAGATTTAAAAGAGACATACCTCACATATACTACCTGTTGGTTTTATTCATTGTATCCAGTGGTATTTTTTTTTTCTCTCACAAGTTGTATTAACTTTTAATCATTTGTAGGCAATTGTGTTTAAAGCTAGTTTAATATAATCAAATCTAAATAAAAGTTCTCATTGTTAGCTGAATTTGAAAGGAAAATGCCAGGTTGCTAATAGTCTCTTTGTTATTAGGTGCTGTAAAACTGATCAACTTGACCTGTGGAAATCAGCATGTTTGGGCCTGTGATACCAGTGGTGGCATTTATTTTCGTGTAGGAACTCAACCTCTTAACCCAAGTTTGATGCTTCCTGCATGGATAATGATTGAGCCACCTGTACAGGTAAAAATGTTGATTACAGTTCTTTGCAACCCAGTGATTTAGGACTATGCATTTGAAAAAGAATAATTTTAAGACTCATGGAAAACAGTAGAGCCAGATTTTAAATGTGTAGCTTAAAACTTTGCCTAACATGTTTGAATTCTACAGGATTTCTCTCGCCAAAAAAAAAAAAAACCACCAAAAAAACCCAACAACCCAGTCTGTATACTGTACTCTGAATATGCTGCCTTATCACCATATATCCCAAATTCATGTAATCATTACAAATAACTTTTTTTTTTTCCTAAAGTGGAAGGTTTTGTTTTCCTTTCTACCCTTAATGAAAGTTTACTCTTCTCATAACACAGCAGCTTTACAGGCCTGTAATAGCATGGAGCCTTGAACCATATACTGAACACCTACTGTATGCTAGCCAAGAGGCTGGACTGGCAAACAGCACAAAGCAGAGGGTGTGGGAAGGCTCCGCTCAAGTGACATGGTGCTGAAGTGCCTGCCTCTCTCTTTATCCTCACCCTTGTGAATCTGGGATGCTTGCCAGGGTGCTGTGCCTGGATTTAGGGACTTTCCTTATCATCCACTAGTTAGTAAGCGTGCAGTACAATTGCAGCTCTTCTCAAGGGAGAAGGTTCCTGCAATGGGCAAACTTTATATCATTTCTACCTGCCAGCTGGGAGGATCAGAGTGGAAAGAAGCCTCCTAAAGTACCCTGGGAGCATCTTTCCTGAACATAGAAAATGGGCTAAATATGTTTCTCCTGTGTCTGGCTTCTTTTTTTTAACCTCTCCTTAAATGTCAGTGCTTGCTTTCTTTGCTACTCTAATACTTTACAAGTTAAACTATGAAATGGATGTAATTTCTGTGTCGTGGGTTAGGACTGCTGTAATGGAGCTGACCTCTGACTGCTGATTTTCTTCTTTGCTCTTTGGCACGAAATCAGTTGAACTGTCTGCTGATCTAGCACAGTAGCACCGGATATGTTTGCATACTTGATTTACATTTAATAATATTACAGAAATTCTCTTGAAGATTTTGAAACGTGTGGTACTTTTGAAAGGACACATTAAGAAATAAAAGTAAATCTCTGGCAGTAGAGTTGCAATAGTTTGTTTTTTACATAATTTGCTTTTAGTTCTGCTTATCTCTCATCAGCCAATTATTAGCTCCTTCTGTGAATCTCAGGGTGTAACAGCAAAGAAGGGCAGGGAAACAGGGAAATGAAACTGCAGATTTGCATCTCACCAGTTAGCACAGCACTGGTTAGGCTTGTTCTTCTGTGCTGGGAATGTGGTCAGTCAGACCTGGAAAAATGGCACCTTGTTTTGCAGAATAGCAGAACAGACTGATAAATAAGTACCAATATCACTTGCAACGAGGGCTGGATTACACTACTCATTCTTTGTGTGCTGCAAGTGGGTATTTCTGATGTAATCTGTAAGAGACACATTCTTCCCGCTAAAAAAAAGCAGTAGGGCAGCAGAAAGATGAGACTGAGTATATTGGTGATGATGTCTTCCATAAGGGTAGTATTCTTAAAAAGGGGAGAAAACCACATTCCAGGATGTGTTCCACTTAAACAGTGAAACAGAGTTTGCCAAGAGTCAGAGAATTAAGCTTGTGTAGTCTCTTCTTACCAAAGATTTGTCTACTCAGGAAAATAGCCCGAAAAGCTGTTTCTCCAGTGATACTATTTTGTCTGTACTAAGTGCATTCTCTACTCCTCCACTGAAGTGGATTAAACTACTCAATGCAAAGGTGTTTACGAGAAATTGGGATTTGCTGTGGCTCATTATTTAGCAGTGACTTCCTTATGTAGAAAGTCTTTAATTGGACAAGTTTGAAAATCAAATTATTTCCTGTTAGCTTATCGAGGAAGCTGGGTGATGTTGCCTTCCAAAATTATAACCTTCTGATACCCAGAACAGTGTCATTCTTTTTCCTGTTATCTTGCCAACACCTGACATTGCAAATTTAATGAGTCAATATGAAAGGGCAAAAATTCAAACACTGCTTGCAGAGAAGATGAAGACTCGTGGGTTACATGCTCATTTTGAGAATTCCAGCATATTAAGTCATTAAAGTACTGAAGGAGCAGCCATTCATGCTTTTACAAAGGCTTAATGCAAAATAAGAAAATATGTGAACTTTAAAATTATTTTCAAATGCTAGGTTACTGTTTGGATCATAAATATAAGATGATGGCTGAAAAGTGGACTATTCTGTGAACAATATTTGCTTATTAGCAGCACCTTACTGTTATCTGTCCCTTTATAGACTTTGACACAGTTCATGCTCCATCACTTCATCTTCAGAACAACAGAAATACTGTAAGAAGTATTTGTGAACGATTCAGTCATTTTCTGTTTGAAGATGGAAATAAAAATTGCCTTTCACTTGCTTTAAGTACAGGAGCATTCTCATATAACGTAATTTAAAACCAACCGTGGATATTTCATTCCCTAGTAAATGTCAGAGCCAATATGACTTGCCATATCCCAGATCTCATGACTCATGAGCAGCTCGTGAGCAGCTCCAGACTCTGCTTTTGTGGTGTCACTTCTCATTAAAGGGGTGCTGCGGTTGCACAGCATCCATCTTTGTACAGCTTCACAAAGGTATTCAGAGACAATAGTTTTGATGAGACTTCACTCATGCTAAAATCAGTGAATGTAATTTAAGTGCAGTCTTTGCTCTGTGATGCTGTATGGTTATTTTTTTTAATCTAGACTAAAATCATCCTCATTTGTTACTCTTCCCTTTAACTTCCTACACTCCCTACTGCAGTATCTCTTGAGATGAAAAATAACACTTTATGTTCTCTGCCCTCCTTCTTCTTTATTTTATCCAACACTTCAGAAGTGGTTGATAACTTCATTACAGTATTTTGAGCAGTAGTAGTTTATATGTCGATGTATTCTGTGCTTCATTCTGTTCTGCAATCTTATAAGCCAAAATAATTACGTAGTTAAGCAGCTTTTTGGAAGCCGCTTTAAGGACACTGACAAAGCAGATCAAAATTCTTTGAAATTATTTTAGTCCAAGAAATAGAAAGTTTTCTCATTCTATTGTTAATATACAGGCTAAAGCTATTATCTGCTGTAGCATGCCTCAATATACATTAAATTTAATTTAAAAAATTAGCAAGAAATATAAATATTATTTATGTAGATACTATAGCGTATGTTTCTATATGTGTGTGCATGCATATTTATGAGGATTTAATGCTTTTCAGATTTCTGGCCTAAAGAAATAGTAATTTGAAGTCAAATGTAAAATTAATATAGTCAACAAGACTACTTTGGGTGATTATGGAATAGAAGTTGATCAAAAGTTAAAAATCCTCAAATTGCTTTGACAGGTCCCCAGAAGTTGAACGCTTGTTTCAAAAGAATTCATGCAACATTTCAGCTTTTGTTTTTGGCACCTTCTGAAAAAGATTCAGAGACAAAATCTGATCTTTAGGAATGCTTACTTCCTACAAGTACTACTTAACATAAAAACTGGCCTTAACCACCTTCTCAGATTTACATTAAGGGATCTATCAGATAAGCAGAACTTTATTTAAGAGGATTAAAGGAAACAAGGATCAGGACAAGTATCTGTAATGAGTGACCAATCATCTGTTGCTTGTAAACAATCATTCTTATTCTGAAAATAGATTAAACATTTTATTAATTGCCATTTACTTAATTAGAATCATTGAATCATTTCAGTTGGAAAATACTTTTAAGATTATCAAGTCCACCACTAAACCATGTCCCCAAGTTCCACATTTACACATCTTTCAAATACTTCCAGGGATGGTGACTCAACCACTTCCTGGGCAGCCTGTTCTGATTTGAACAAGCAATTTTATTAGAGATGTTTATTTAAATATCTGCATAGCTTGTCCAAACTGTGGAGTAAAGGGGATTTATTTAAGGACATGTTTGCTATTTGGCTACCATATAAAGCTTTTGTTGATCCTTTGTATTTCCTAGCTTCTCAGCAGAAGAGTACCGCTTAACTTATTTGGCCATAAAATGGTCTCTTGCAGTATGGGCATTTCAAGTTAGAGAGACTTTCGATTTACTACTCTAGTAATTGTCTCTTTATATTTTAAGCTTGATATTGTAGGTGAGAGGAGATAGTTGAAATTCTTACTGATCTAGGAGGAGCTATTTTTTTCTCACATGCGTGCACACACACAAAAAAGGCTGTTCACACTTCCACTGTCATTCCAAAATTGTTAAAACTACGAAGCAAATAGTTATATATATAATTTGGAATTTAGGATATTTTCTGTAATTCTGCAAAATCAATACATGGTAGATTTAATTTCTTTTCAATACCTACTTTAATCTATGTTCAGTATAGGGAGGTTGATTGGGCCTTACGGTTGAGTGGTCACTTGTTAGAAATGGTTGACATGATCTTTGTTTCTTTTCCTCTCTTTAAGTAAAGTTCTGCTTAGCTTGTTTAGACTAGATATTAGGAAAAATTTCTTTACTGAGAGGGTGGTCAAACATTGGGATAGGCTGCCCAGGGAGGTGGTGGAGTCACCATCACTGGAAATATTCAAAAAACATGTAGATGTGGTTTAGTGGGCTTGGTGGTGTTGGATTGATGGTTGGACTTGATGATCTTAAGGTTCTTTTCCAACCTAAAGGATTCTGTGAGAACACTTAATGCAAATCTGGAGATTTTCTTCCTCGGCCATCTGCCTTGCCTTGTATTTTTCAGTGAGGTTTCCATCATTATTAAGGCCTGTTTTGTATTAAGTAGTACTTCCAGGAGGAAGAGGTGAGCACTCCTCAGGATCAGATTTTGCCATTACATCTTTTTTTGGTAGGTGCCAAAATGAAAGATGAAATCTAGAAAGAGTTTTTTTGAAATTATTTTGGAAGATTGGATATTTGGAGGGAGAGGGATTTTTCTGTTGAAAATGCTTCCTAAATTCAGAATCATCCAGGCTACTTTTGAAAGTACTTTGCCATGGAAAACTCTGTTCTTTCTAATGCATAATCCACATCACTGTTCTTTTCAAGTCCGATTGTTTTCACTCCCACAGACTAGCTTGCATTACCTAGCTGTTGCACAGATAGCGTTCTGAGCTGCTATGAATTCTACTTTGGAGTACTAAAACAAGATGCAGAGGAGGTATCTTTTATTAGACCAATTCTACTTAGGTTGCAGAGGTAATACACTCATTAAACCTTCTGGTTATCTGTAGACCAGACCAGCTAGTCTGTTGTTCCATATATCTTTACTCA
>NW_010524269.1:19470-30454 GCF_000687285.1 Phaethon lepturus | reverse complement strand
TAGGGAAAGGATTTTCCTGGAGGACTGCACTTTCCAACATGATGGAGAGAAAAACTGTGTTTGGCAGTAATCAGAGTGGCTGCATCAATGTGGGTTGCAGATAAGATCAAAGCACCTGCTGCAGTGTATTTTGTTTAGCTGATTTAGAATGCCATAATGTTTATGTTCTACATGTGTAGTATTCTTCACAGGCATGCCTTTCTTAAGAAATCTTAAGTTACATAAAAGGTGCTTTAGATACTGAAAAAATGAAGTTCCAGCATTTTTACTGAAACTACCTCACGCCAATTCCATTGCCCAGTTCAGTGCTTACTATCTTCCTTTTTCTTGCTAGTTAAGAAAACTGTTGTCACTATATTTCACTGTATTTTTCTGCTTTGGTGTTTTAGCCTCCTGATATTTGTTTTAAGGCATTGCTATCACCATGTTCAGAAAAGTGTGCATGTAGCCTGTCACATTAGATAGCAATTATTATCAGCACCAGAAGCTTCAGATCACAAAAGTGCACAAAATGAGATACACCCAGAAAACCGAGTAGATGATCCTTCCGTATCCTTTTGAAATATGATCTCAAGGTGGTATATTTGCTTTTTGACAAGACTAACTCACACTGAAAACAAAAAGTGTGGGAAGGAAAGCCTTCCACTTTCATACTTCTCATTTGTTCAGTACTAGAAACATCCTCACGTCTGCAGTCTTCCAATTCTGGTTAGCTAACACAGAATTATATATTTAATTATTTTTCAGAGAGATTAAGAAACATATTTAATATTCAGTTGGGTAAATGAAGTAACTAGAATTATCATTGTTGAGTTTTGAGTGTTTTTCATAATTACTCCATTTAGAAATAAAAACATAATGGTGTAAAAATTCTTGGAGAAAGGATACACGTCTTGATTTAGCAAGCATGTGCCTTGGTTTCGGTGGAATTGTTTGTGTGCTTGCAGGTAGTGATAGCCTGAAGTATCTAAAAAATAGGACTTCTTAAAGTGATGTTGAGAGACAGTCATAAAAAATTACTTGTGCTGGTATAAACTAAGAGTTTTGGGGATTTTTTTCATTTTGCTTTTATTAAAGCTACATCTGCATTTTCTGAATTCTCATTAGAGCAGTTGTTTTCTGTGTTACTGAACTTCAGCTTGCTTGATTGTAAAAGGTGGGGGGTGCTGGATTCAGTTGACGGGTTTGTAATTGGGGACTTAGCTTTTGGGAAGTAAATTGGGGCAGCAATGGTGGGTGCTAAGCTCAGAGTGCATGGTGAGTGAAGAGAACTTCAGTGACCCAACAAGTGCACACTGAGTAAGGAGACACCCTGGGATAACTGGTGGGCACATCAGACCGTTTGACCTTAAATTAGGAGCTTGGAGGCCCCTCCCCAGTGTGTATTACTGTTTTGCAATTTTATGATGATGTTCTAAGCAGATGAGGTGCCGATGACCCGTCTTTGCAGACCAGCCTAGCAATCAGTTGCCTTCGCTGGGATCTGGGGGGCTGGGTTGTGCTGTCTCTCCTGCTCGGTTGGCCCTTCCTACAGGACTGCCAAATAGTCTGGACTGTAGGAAGACCCTGTCTACTGAACCCAAGTCTAATGAAGCTAAGAAGTAAGCAAGGCAGAGGAGGTTGAACAATATAGTCTAGTAAATGGATCATCTGTCTGGGAGGCAGTGGCCTTATTTCTGATCTGGCCTCTGGAGTACTACTGTTTTTATCCAGTAGTGTAACACACAGAATCATAGAATGGTTTAGGTTGGAAGGGACCTTTAAAGCACATCTAGTCCAACCCCCTGCCATGAGCAGGGACTCCTTCAACTAGATCAGGTTGATCAGAGTCCCTGTCCAGCCTGACCCTGGATGGGGTCATCCATCCAGGTTGGATGGGCTTCCAGGATGGATGGGTTTCCAGGGATGGGGCATCTACCACCTCTCTGGGCAACCCGTGCCAGTCTTTCACCACCCTTATTGTGAAAAATTTCTTCCTTCTATCTAATCTCAATCTGCCCTCTTAGTTTAAAACCATTACCCCTTGTCCTATTGCAACAGGCCCTGCTAAAAAGTCTGTCCCCATCTTTCTTATAGGCTCCCTGTAAGTACTGGAAGGCTGCAATAAGGTCTCCCCAGAGCCCTCTCTTCTCCAGGCTGAACAACCTCTCAGCCTGTCCTCACGGGGAGGTGTTCCATCCCTCTGATCATTTTTGTGGCCCTCCTCTGGACCCTCTCCAACAGGTCCATGTCTTTCCTGTGCTGGGGGCTCCAGAGCTGGATGCAGGACTCCGGGTGGGGTCTCACCAGAGCGCAGTAGAGGGGCAGAGTCACCTCCCTTGACCTGCTGGCCATGCTGCTTTGGATGTAGTCCAGGATACGGTTGGCCTCCTGGGCTGTGAGCACACATTGCTGGCTCATGTCCAGCTTTTCATCTACCATGAGTGTTTTGGTAGCACTGAGCAAATTCTTATGTTAGCTTTGTAGAAAACAGATCATCTCATTTAATTTCTGTTACTATCAAAGAATTTCTGTTACTATCAAGGGGGTGTGGCATTTTCATCACAAATGCATTAAATAATACGGACAAACATTAAAAAGCAAAATGGCAGAAAAAGCAACGGTTTAATAACTGTTTAAAATTGTCAGAGTAAAGCAGAGCTGAGGCCAAACTTAATGCATGGGTGTTTTTACTTTGCAAAAACGCTTTATGTTCCTTGGTAAGGTATTTAAGGTTCAAAAACTAGACCGGTGCAGTTCACTGGCATAGTCTGTGTGAGAGTGTGTTTTACTGATGCTTGTTAAAGGTGTCTTTTTAAAAAACAAACGAAAAAACTGCCTTGGTTACTCAGAGCCTTGCTTATACAAGGTTTTTGATCTCTCATACTAAATTACATTCTGTTTCATGGAAAGTTGTTGCACGTAGCGTTTACTTAACATATACTTCTGTAAAAACTTAGTTGCTCCTGTCCTAATAGTTCAAATTTTCAGTATGTTATTAAAAATACCTATAGTGGTAATTACAGACAGCTTATAATTTCTGACGGAACAGTTTATAATGTAAGGTGTAAGACACTGTGTCCAGAAGACAGTTGGGAGAACCTGAGCAGGCCTGTAATTTGTATGGTCTTTCAAGTGATTGCATTAAATTTTTAATTTTTTTTAATTGCTTGTAAGGAACAGTTGTACTAAATATTTTGAAAGTATTTTATGGTTCTGTTGAGCTTTATCATGTTGAATAGTCGCATGGGTTTGGTATGACCTTTTCTAGGATTTCATGCTGTATGTTATAGTCTTTCCCACGTTTCTGCGAGGAAAAACCCTTGGAATAAAAAATGTGGAGTCGACAAAGGAGAGGTCAAGGAATTGACTCCTTGGCTTTGCCTTTTTTTCCTGATTGTGTTAGCCATAGGCTGGAGATATACAACTAAGGCCCTTGTCTGTTCAGTCACTGAAGGTAGAATGTGGGGGAAAGGGTCATGTTGTTGTTTTAAGGCTTCTGAGGAAAATAGTGCTCCAGTTCTCCAGTCAGTAAATAATAATCTTTCTCTGACAATTCAATGGTAGCATTGCTGAAGAACATATAGCTTCCAGGAAGACTAAACAGAGATTCGTAATCTTTCCTGCTCCTGTATATTGCCTTGAACTTCTCTGCAGAGAAAAAAGGGGCACTTAATTTACCAAGCTGTTCTTCTCAAAGTCTGAATGCAAAACATTGTGGTCAATACTGCTCTTAACATTGCTCGTGCTTTCTTGATCTCTCTCATGCTGAAAGTGCTTTACAACCTTCGTTCAAATGGAGCTCTGAAAATAATATGCAAATAGTTAGGCCTATATTGCAGGGTTCTCTCTAAGTTGCAGTCTTGTTTTTTATACTAGTTGATAGGGTCTGGATGTCTGCTAGCCATGAAAATAGTCAGACTAGTCTGATCTACAGGTAATGCTTGACAGTATGAGAAATATTTTTAATCAGACCTTCTTACAGCCTGGCCTGGACCAGCTGAAGGTATTTCTGATTTGTCATTTGAAGATGAGGAGAACATTGTGCGGCTTGTAGCCACCAACCTGTTACAAAAACGATTGGGCTTGGACAGACTAGAAATGTTACGTTTATAGTCTTCCTCATTCTGGATGTTTGCAGCAGAACAGAGATAGTGAAGATCTGCTGATAGATGGACTCTCTGCTCCTGAAAAGTGACGTGAACATGTTCTGATGCCTTTTTTTTGTGTGTGTATGTGTCTCCTTGACAAAGAAGTTGAACCACTGTGTTCTGGGTTCAGGTGTGACCGAAGTCGTTACAATAAGACAAAACTTTTGAGTAGTAGGTTGGGCGAGCACATTAGTTTTTACTTTCGATTTTGTTTGATACTATTGTTTAAATGAACTTCCTATACTGAAGCTTGTTTCTCTGTGGTTTGCAGAAAGGAAGGAAATGACTTGCACAAAGTTATAAAGCTAATGGACAACTTATAACTTAAATACATTTAGTACAGACACTATTTCTTGATATCGTTTAACAATTTGTTGGTTAAGTGCTTCCTTCAAGTTTACTTCGTTTTATGAGCACTGTTTTCTCATTGGACATGTGGGTGATAGCAAACTATTTTTCTTTGTTTTTATTTGTAGCAGACAGTAAAGGTATTGACAGCTCTTAGTATGTAGTTTTAAATGTTGAAAAGTACATAGTTGGCATGTGTTGCAGTCCATGGTTGTAGTGGGAAATCCTCAAAAGACAGAGAGCAACTGGGGTTTTTGTAACTGAAGTGCAAGACCAGAGGGCAGGAGGATCCGCGTTCTGTTCTTGGCTAAAATGGTCAGTGTCCTGAGATTTTTCAAGTTTAGAAACGTTTTGCACCACAAGTAAAAGGAAAACAATGTTCCACCAGTTTTTATCAGATAACACTGAATCCACTAATGCTCCATAATAAGTCAGTCTCTCTGTGATGAGTATTGTGGATAAACCTATAAACAGAGTTTGGTTTGTCAGCATCTGAGGAGGAGGACTGAGAGACTGGTGGAGACTCTTTAAAATTCCAAACTCTTCAGTAAATTATAAATATGACATGTTTTGCAATCAAGGTATATAAATCTCATGAATGGTCTTGGAAGTTAAACCAGCTGAGAAAAGGCTATGCTGAAATAATTTATTAATTTTCATGGTTATCAGTCTCTGAAATGTTATCAGCAGACTTACAAATTTGCACAGATATCTACTGCTATGAGGGAATTCTATTAACTGCAACTGTAGAGATCTGTTTCTTGTTATATAGATTATAAAATACTTAAAGCATGCTTATGGTAATTAAAACTTAGTGAAAATGGGGGATATTTGAGATTATGTCAGTATGATTGTTCCAAAAAATGGTACATTATGTCAATGAAATTTTAAATTAATTTTATCCACCCTACTGTGGTAGCTGTGAGAATACCTTTTTGTTGTAGATGTCTACTTTCTGGGTTAAAAAATACAAAGCACCCAGAGGTAAAATCTCTGCAACAGGCTCTAAGAATTGCCTGTGCTTGTTTCCCAACATCTTGTCACTGCTTTGAGCCAAAAGCTGCTGTATATTATCATATCACTAGCTGTCCTGTCAGTTGTGTCCTTTGCTGTCTATTTCACAGCAGAAAGCTGCAGTGGAGTGGGGTGTTTTCTGTTAAGAGCATTGGATGCTGCCGTCAGTGCATTGCCTGGATCCTCCATAATGAGAGTGAGTAGGAGGATTGTTTTATTGATGTGAGTTTATCAGAAAGAGCTAAGTAGCCAGAAAAAGGAAGAGAAGCCAAAAGTGAAATACCCAGAGAGGTAGGGAAACTTGAGGAGGAAGCAGGAGCTCACTTGGCCAAAAATTTCTTCTCATTCTTTATTTTTTGTAAGCTGGTAGACATGTTACTTTGAACTTGATAATTTCCATTTGTTTCCTAGATATACTGGTGCTGCAAAATAGGGTAGAGGTAATTGTTTTGATTATAATTGAACCTGCAGTGGTATCAGAAGCAATCTGGCTGAGTATCATGCAACTACTTTCATGCTACCCCTTTGGGGTGTTTTGTCTGCTTTTCTTATCTTCTACTACCTATGAATCTGTAGTAATGCACAGGCTTAGGTACTAGTTGTAAGCACTCAGTAAGTCTTTCTGGATGGAAATATTGCTCCAGTTCTTTCTTGGGGAATTCATTTGTAGACAAATGACAGAGGAAGAGAGGAATGGGATCCTGACATGGAATAGTGGAGAGCAAGGTGCACGAATCCCAGCAGTTCAGTAACAAGGGTCACACCAAGCTGTTTGGCACAGTTTGAGAAGGACTGTAGTTGGAACATGAAGTGTATTGCAGAGGTGGAGCATAGACAGACACACTGGCAACTTGTGGTGTGAAGGACATGGGGGAGGAGTGGCAGAGAGTCCTAAATCTGAGGAAGAGGTGACTGTGGTAGAAGAACATTGCAGGGAGAAGGAGATAAGTGGATTTTTAAAAAGAAAAAAAGAAAAAAAAAAAAAAAAGGCTAAGATCTCCTGTTGTATGCAGTAATTCAGTCTGCACAAGCTATTTATTGCACAGTTCCCTTAGTTGCAAACATGGGACTACAAGAGCAGAAATATGGAGAGAGATGCGATGAAGCTGGAAGCAGCGCAGTAGATGCACACCCCATGACAGTGGTGTGGAGAGGTGAGCAGGACGAAGTAGGAAGGAGTCGGAGCTAAAGTCACTATAGAAAGAAGCAAATAAAAATAGAGGGGAGAAACAGGCACAGGGCCAGGAGTGAGGATAACTTCCAGTGAAGAGGCAGCAAGACCAAAAGGGAGAGTTGTATGGGGTTTTAGTGTTTTGTTTTTGTGGTGATTTGTTTAGGTTTTTTCTTTTTTTTGCACAACAGTAGTTTAGTTTATTTGTAATATGGCACAATACCAGTTTGAAAGTAGCTAGGCAGTTATATATTGTATGTAGTCAACCTTCTTCAAGGCAATTAGTGTCTTATTGTATGTGTTCCAACTGCAACCATTGTGAATTTACTGTGACCAGAGGTAAACACTTCAAGCCTCTACCAACCTCAAGCTTCCAACGGAGGGCAGGTGCCTAATGAGAGCACAAACATGAGAAGATAGTCTGTCAAAGGCCTTGCAACCTGAATAGACAGCATTGATTCAGTGATGCAAGTCGAACTTGGTTATAGCTGGGTCAGACACATGCTAGCACCAGAATTCTAATAGCAGAACCAAAGCAGGTGAAGGCCTCTGTGGGACTGGAGTGTGTGCTTATATACACATGCAGATTTTGCTTCTGTATTCCTAGGTTTATACATGCAAGGAGTTGCTTTCTCTTGTATTTATCATACTGGAAATTCAGCCTACACCTATGAAGCTCAAGCAAGAAATGCAGTGCTTTTGTGAGGTGATGACATGTTTCAGGGCATCTTACTGTCTTCTTCAGGGGCTTTATTAGACTGATGTGGAGAAAAACTTTTTCGTGTTCTTATCTGCATTTTATTTAAAGTACATGTTTTGCAGGGTATTTGCGTTCACTAAACCTGTTGGTTGATTTATTTTGATACAAAATCACTATCTGTCTCATGTCCCTAAAATGTTGTGGTTGGTAACACTGGTATTGAACACTGAGTAAGTTAAAGCAAGTCTCCATAAAAGCAGACAAGTAAGGACTCGCCTGGGAACAGAATGGGAAGTGTTGTTCACTTGGGTTTGCCCACAGATAGTGTCGTGGATGCTCTCCTGCAGACATGGCTACTCCAGTACTGCGGTGGTCTGCAGTGAGTTCCATGGCTGTATCCCTGTAGAATAGAGTACAGGGAAGAAGGCAGATCACAGTTTCATTGCAAAGAGGAGCTATTCAGACTGTAAAATTGTACTGCTTGTATATGTTTAGAAATAAAGGGCAAATTTAGTTATGTTAGGAAAACTTTCAGGAAGGCAACAGGAAAATACTACACTTTGTGCATTTCAGTGGAAGAGTTCCCTCTTCAACTTGCCGTTGAAACTGTACTTGATCAGAAAAACAGTGGTTAAGCAAATACTAATATTGTTAGACTGGGATGCTGAGCATAAAATATGAATATCTTTATCAGTAACTTTGAGTGACATTCATTCATGTTCCTTTTCTATTTAGGAAGGGATTGTCTTTTTGGAAAACTGGTAATTTTGCACAATGACAAATAAAATGTCAGTTAAATTTCTTCCTGTCTTTAGGATCTGGTAAATATTTTACTTCCCTCATGTACTTCTGTGAAGAACAAGTGATACATTAGTACAAAGATACAGTAGTACAAAGTTTAAATACTGTGCTTAATTTTTATAGCCAGTAGGAATCAACTTGGTCAGCATTCATTCAAGTCCAAATGATCAGATGTTGTGGGCAATTGATAGCAAATGGAATGTCCACGTACGAGTTGGAATTACAGATGAAATGCCTGTAGGCACTGACTGGGAACATGTACCAGGTAAAAATTAATGCATCGGTTCCTTGTTCTTTCTGCCATTTTCTCAGTGTTGGTTTTCTTGTTGTTTTTTTTTTCCCTGTTGCTTTTTAAATTGCATAGAAATGCTTAAATCAAATATTTTTCTCAGCGATCAAGTGTGCTTATTTATAGGAACATAGGGAAGTACTTGGTAAGGGTTCGCTTTTAAAGAGGACTTTGTTTTTACTTAAAAACACTAAGTAGTTAGCTGGAGAGAGATCTGATTTTTTGATGAATTTCCATTGTGTGTTATTTCAGGCTGCTGCCACTGAATTAATAAACGGTACAGTTCCCTTTCAGTTAGAACTAAAGCAGTATTCCTAAGCAATAGGAGACTACTGTGCTGTGGGAAGTTTTATATTTAAATGTGATACAACATGGGGTTCCTATCAAGATGTGGCTAACAAAAACCTAATACTATTTTGCACACTTTCTGTTAATCGTGTGTGCTGGATGCATTCTAGACTAGGTAATTATGTTTTTTCTTTGCCTGTAAATAAAACTAAATTTTATTTGTTTCTACATGACTGTGTGTTGATGCTTTCTGCTTCTTAAAGATTTTTCACTGCATAAATGCATGGCACTTAGTTGCGGAGTACTTGCTTTCTTGTGAAGAGGAAGAAACAAAAAGTCCACAATGTCTATAGTGTTAATCATTTTTAGGCAGACTAACGTTATAACTGTTGGATTATTCCCCATGTGGTAGTAAAATGCAGCGGATGCTCTGAAAGTATGTTTTAAAGATCCTCTAATTGGCTGTTGCTTGTGGCTATGGCCACATAACAAAATGTATCCACAGTGTGATATCTTTATGGCCAATAGATGCAGTGAGTACAAAGTCTGCAATTAAAATGCTTTTTTGTTCACCAGTGCTTCATGTGCTGCAAGTGGCCTACTTTCTGATACTCTGCTTACACAGGGCCAGAAGCTTAGATTCCAATAGCATCTACTCTGTTCAACTCCCCTGAAGTCAGCGTAAGGAAATACGTAGTCCTAAATTGTCTTCTTGCCAATCCTTTCTTAGAAAGCCTCCTGGAAAACTAGGTGTTTCACTGTGCCTTTTATAATGGAGAGTTCTTCTCTAGTATTAATACAAGAATATATAAAAACTGTTACAGTCTTGCCATCTAATAAACTGTTCTGCAAGTGTATTTAGTATATAAGAAAGCCTGTGATTATTCCCTCTTCGTGTCCAATTATCTTTAGGTTTGCAGGCTTGTCAGCTGGCTATAAGTACAAGGACCGTTTGGGCACGCTGTCCAAATGGAGATGTAGCTCGTCGATATGGCATTACTGACAAGAATCCAGCAGGAGACTACTGGAAGAAGATTCCTGGAAATGTCTCACGTTTAACAGGCAAGTTGGTTCTGTGTGACAGTCTAAAACATTGTGATGTCTGCTTTGACATCTGCCTGATGGTGCTCAAGCTGACCCTGTGTAGGGAGAGCTGCATAATCCGAATGCTTTGTTGACTGTGAGAGTGTCACCAAGGGTGCTTTTATCCCATTGGTAAAAAACTTCTCTGGGTATAATTAGGAAAACAGATCCAAATATTATTTATTTAATGTTTAGAATTGGAACCTGCTACCTTAATTAAAAGATGGATAATTTATGCTTTGCAGTGACCCCTCTAGATGAACTGTGGGCGATCAGTGCTTCAGGATCCCTTCTGCAGCGCCTCACTAAGACCTTTAGCCATTCCCATAGTTTGCAGAAAAATAATGACACTTCTGTTCTGCTTCACCCTGATGATTTTGAAGATGAATGGGAAGTGATATGAAGTCTCTCAAGCTTGTGCAGCAGTGAAAAAAACAGGACAGACTTTCTGTAATGTATGTACAGGATCTAAAAGCCACTCATACTGGACCTGTGATATTAGCACTTTTATATTGAAAAAGTGACCTGGTAAATAGCCCCCAAGCTGTGAGTTCTGATATTTGTTCCATTGTCTCTTGGGAGACTCTTTAGGTGTGGCATACTGCAATTGTTATACTGTACTACTGTAGAAGCTCCTTTGGAAATATAACTCTTAAGTTAATCTTACTAGCAATGAAAGTGATTATTTCACAACAGCATGCACACTAATACATGTGTACTTATTTTGAGAAGGAATTCTGTTGCATTAAATATTTCTCTACAGCAGAAACATTAAGCATTTCTCAATTTCTTCTTGTACTTGGAACTCCAAATTGATGGGAACGCTCTCTGACTATTGTACGTGTATTTAGAATTATTTTCCCTTGCAGCACGAAAGAAAATATGGCAAAGTATTTCTTAGTAAGATCTCAGAATATCATGATTACACAGCATTGGTGTTGAAATGAACCTAGTTTGATCCTTTTCCATATAAATATCTGCAAGGCTATACTAACTTTCCATTTCTAGAAATTTGGTTCATAATTTGGCTTCATTCACAAGGGAGAAGTTTGGATTACACCTAATGTCAGGGGTACTTTTGCCCATTTCACACAGCCATCAGGAAGCTGACATATTTTGGGGGGTAAGTCCCACTTTGGAATAGGAAGAAGTTGCATGTT
>NW_010524269.1:0-19439 GCF_000687285.1 Phaethon lepturus | reverse complement strand
CAGGAATGTACAAGGCAGCTTTCATAATTCCTGTTGTGCTGTATCTGTGCCTGCAGCCAGTGCTTTAACATTTGGACTCAAATTGTTCTGAGTACCAAACTTAGATGTATTAAAAGGAAAAATGGTAATTGATAAAATTACCTATATATCCCATTAAAATTGTGATATTGTGAGAAAATACTTAACAATATTCTTATTTTTAGCTATGTTAGCTAAATTTTGAAGTGTCTTATGCTTAACAGATGTTGCAGCAGAGGTATATGATGAACTGGGAAGTAACATAAGTTAATCATTGCAGTTTAATTTTCTTTAAACTGAATCTTCTTTGAAAGATACCTCATCTTTTTTAAGCAATAGAACTATAGTTGGGAGAACCTGAGTTCAGTATGTAGGTGGAAGAGTTATTTTGTGTTTGCTCTAAGCTTATAAATCATCAGAATATTTTAAGCAGCTGCTAACCAATACTGTAGAAGAGCCAGCTTCAGAAAAGGCCAGGACTTGAAAAGTGGGCATGTTTCTGTTTTGAGAACTTACTACATACAGAAAAGGATGTGTTTTCTTTTTAACCTCTGTTCTCTTTCAGAATAATTCTTGGAACAAACATGGTGCAAGGTGAGAAAGTGAATCGGTGGGGAGAGAACCAAGTTATGTCACTTTTTTGGGTTTTTTTTTTTTAGTAGCATTTGTGATATTTGCTGTCCGTTCTCAGTCTGGTCTCTCAAGTCTTACAGGGAGGACAGATTTGTTTCCCTTTTACAGATGATATGTTTGCTTCATTACCCCAGAGGGTTTTTTTAGCCTGTCTGGCAGTGGATTGTAATGGAATCAGCTTGTGAAGTAACCCAGCCTGTTTTATGTAAGCATAGCTTGGTATCTTGAGGACCCCAAAGAAGCTGAAACTCAGCTTAAAAGTATCTTGTGGCAGCTCCTGAGTCAATCACTTTGGAGCAGGGACATGAGTACTTCTCTGTGTCCTGCCAAGCACCAGATGCTCAAGTACAATGGCATTATTTAATAGTGACACTTTTGTATTATGCTTTTCAAAGTCACTTTGGTAATGGCTTGAGCTTGCTAGTTGTATGTTTACTGTATAATACGGTACCTTGCTATGGTCATTAATACAAAATCGGTGTCAAGAGCTCTTATCAGACTACTTTTTAGGGTAGTTTAAATGAAATTAGGATGGGTTTTTTACTTTTATTTCTGTATTTAGGTTTTTGGTTTTGTTTGTGCTTTGAGACAAGTGCAATAAACTAGATTTTTAAGAAATAAATTATTGTGGTAAGACTCATCTGTTGTGTGATTCACAAGAGAGTTCTCTCTGTCTGGAAATTGTCTTGATGTGGAAGACAGACATGCTTATGAAAGCCCTCCCCTACTATTACCCCAGACAATATGGTAATGACAATGTAAGGACCTGGATATTGTAAAGTTTATTTCATGTATTTTTTTAATTGTGATGGGTATGTCAAATCAGCAAATTGGTCATTTTCCAAGGAAAGACAATTAAACACTTCTCATATTTGAATATTAAACTTATTGCCTCCATATTAGATGGTCTTGCTTTAATAGAAGTAAACAAGTTTCTCTCCTTACATGCTAAACAAGAATTGCTCATGCATGCTAAATATTTTAGCTTTCAGTGAAGCATATGCATGTGTGGTCACAGCTAGAAAATGTTCAAGCAGAAAATGGGTGATTGTAACTGTGCTGTAACTGCACCCTTCCTTGCATTTTAAAATACCTGAGCTCATCTGAAGACTTCCTGTGTTTCTGGCCTTTAACTGTAACTGCAGCTGGGGCTTCCAGTGAGCACCTTGCCTTCACTTCCCAGAGGGGAGAACTGTTTCCTGACGGAGTTGTGACCTATGTAACTTCACACAAGAAAGCATAGCAATGATTAATGACACTTCTGACACTTAAAACCACTTCCAGCCACAGGAATCCTGTTTGGATTTGGATGGCAATGTCCTTGATAAACCGGTTCAGCTGCCTCTGCTGGTTCCTGCAGGGAAATTGTATTCTCCTTACAGCACCAGCCTATTGCTATTATGCAGGAGTGATCCTTGTGTCACAGCTTAAGGAAGTTCAGATGACTGTGATGAGTTGGTGTGGAACAGCCATCTTAGATGCAGAGGTAACTTTTTTTTTTTCTTTGTCTTGCAGCAATAAAAAGGAATAGGATCATTTTAAGCGGGACAAAGAAAACCTTTCTCTAACAAGTGTCAGAAAAAAATATCTTAAGCAATTAATGTAGTAGTACTGTTGTTAGGAAACACTGTTATTGCTAAGAAAATTATAATGAGGAACACTTAATTATAGACTTGTGTCATTGTCTAAACATAGCTTTATTTATACAGGTACAAAGAGTCACATTTATTCCAAACTCTTCATACCTGTAACAAAGAGTGTCTTTGATGCGGTGGACAAGACACGCCCCCCACCACGTGTGGATATCGGAAGGTCTGAACCCCATAGCTCCTCTACATTACTTCTCAATAGATGAGTCCTGTCAAGTGTCTTGAAGGCACCTGTGGGTTCTTTCAGACTAGCATGGCATTCTGGCTTGTCTTCTTGCTTCTCTCTTAAAACTCCCATTAATGAGTGGAGCTGTTGCTAGTCGTTTCTGCTAGAGTTCTGGATAGATTTCAAGGAACAACGTTGAGACAACTTTTCAGTAAATGCTATTCTGAGTGTAAAGGCTTGAAATTCAAGTGCCTGTATGCCTATGGCTTTGCCTCGTTAATTAGCAATTAGAAAAGCATGACTCATATATGAAGATAGGGCGATCTCCTTGTCAGCTTGGTGAAAAATCTCTGGTCTTCAGTTTTTACATTAACCAGCCCTGTCCACATCCCATGTGTACCATCAGGAGTAGGGAGGTAAGATCTGGATTGAGGATTTTGAGCTGTAAAATGTGAGATGCAGGCTTTATTCCTCTTACAGTCTTCTTGAAAGTGAAAGTTGCATGTTGGAAATGGTATTACAGTGGCAAGTAGACAGAAAAGAAAGCTGATGTATCCCTTGCCAAACAAAGTAGATCACCCTGATTGTTTGTTAATGAGTTATTGTAGTTAAAAATAACCACTCTCACATCAGCAGAACAGAATAGAACTTTTAATATAGAGGACTAAATTCTAATTACTGGAAAATTAAAGTTTAGTTGCAGTCATTGTCTTTTGTGAATTATTACAGTCAGAGCTCCACTGATTAAAGATTAAAATACCTGGTTAAATGAAATGATCTCCCTAGACTGCTGAATGGCAATATCTAGGTTTATCACATAAATAGTCATGGATTGCTTGTCACTTGAAATCAAGATAGGAAATGAGGTTTTGGGTTCAGTGCAGGAAATGTTGTAGATAATACTGTGGCTGATAATACTGTGGTATCATACTGGAAGCTAGGTGAAGGGTCTGGAGAACAAGTCTTAGGAGGAGCAGCGGAGGGAACTGGGGTTGTTCAGTCTGGAGAAGAGGCGGCTGCAGGGAGACCTTATCGCTCTCTACAACTACCTGAAAGGGGGTTGTGGTGAGGTGGGTGTTGGTCTCTTCTCACAAGTAACTAGCAATAGGACAAGAGGAAGTGGCCTCAACTTGCGCCAGGGGAGGTTTAGACTAGATATTAGGAAAAATGTCTTTACTGAGTGGTCAGGTACTGGACCAGGCTTCCCAAGGGAGGTGGTGGAGTCACCATCCCTGGGGGTGTTCAAAAAAACATGTAGATGTGGCATGGTTTAGTGGGCATGATGGTGTTGGGTTGATGGTTGGACTTGATTACTTAAAGGTCCTTTCCAACCTTAATGATTCTGTGAGGAAAAACTTACACTAAAGAGTTTAAAGAAGAGACAGGACAGTTTCCTTCCTTGGACTTGATGATCTTGGAGGTCCTTTCCAATCTTAACATTTCTATGATTCTGTGAAATTACCATTGTGATTCCTTTGGTCTTTGAGTTCGACTCAAAATCTATTTGAATAGGTCTATCAAAGTTGTTTAGCCATGAAGTTAAAATCCTGCTTGATGTTGGGGGTGGGGAGGAGGGAAATGCTGTAGAAAAAGTAAAGAGCTGTTTCAGAAACTTTATGTTCTTACAGAATGTGGAATATATATCTCTCTATATACACACACACATATATAAAAAAGCTTTGATTTCTGTTCTCTAAAAAGCTAATAAAATTATAATAAAATACAAAAAAAATTTAAATTCTCCAAACTGAAAAATGCACTTTCTATCTTGGCCCTCAGAAATTACTAAAATATACTCGCTTTTATAGCCTGTGATTCTCTGATACAGGCACCAAATAGCGCACAAACTGAATAGCACTGAATGTGACTGTAGTTATTAATTAGTCTTTCAAACATTATTCACTATTTCTGTCCAATGTAGAAGAAACCAGTGACTTATTTTTACCTTTTTAATATACCTTTCTGATAACCTCACCTGAGATTCATTTATGGCAGGTAGAGATGAAAGGAAATTCCCGTTTACAGCAGTTGTGTTTTGAATCTCATATCCAGAGAAAATACACCTAAAGAGGTGTACAGAATTGTATTAGCGTCCTGTACTTGCCATCCTGAATTTGCACAAGTTGACTGCATGCATTTTTTGTATTCTGTGGACCTGCAGTTGAATCGGTATAGTGAGCCTTTGTCGGGAGGAGCAACCTGTTACGAGAGTGTAGAGGTATCTTGTATATAGATGGGAGAAGCGGCATAGGTGTTATGTCTGTTAAAGCATGAAATAAGAATATTCAATGAGTGACTCCTTGCTGCAGTTGTTACGCTGCTGTATGTTGCCTAACCGTGGGCTGGATGAATTTAGCAAAGCTCCCCTGGGTCAAGTGAAAGACCAAGCTAATGAGACCTCTCCCGGAAAAAAAAAGACAAGACTGGGAGGAAAGTTGCAGGGAAGCCCCCGGCAGACTGCCTGGCACATGTGCCTGGCTACGCAGCAGGGGTATGTACAAAGAAGAATGAATTTGCTTGAGCTGCAGGGGGAAAAATGCAATTGCCAGCAAGAAACCCCGCAATCCCTGGCTGTCACAGGGGACAGACCAGCCAGCTGATCGAGGGAGGTGCAGAGTAAGTAGGGTAATTGCTAGGATGACTGAGATTTTAGTTGCTCAGCTCCCACGCTTGTCTTGCTAAATCCGTTCCCTGCCTCAACAGATGGGCTATAGTCTGTTCGCTCCACGAGCCGCACCCAGCGCTCCGAATGGGCAATAGCAAACATGTGAAGCAGCGGATCTGCACTTTATTCCAGGGTGCTGTGGTGAAAGACAGTCCTTTTAAGTTAAGGAGAATATGGTAAGTGATCAGTGTAACGCTTTGAAATAACAGGTTTAGAACGGTTAATTCACTTTACAATTACTGTAATAATAATGCTGACCGTGTTGAATATGAACAGTGATGCCATTGGTACTCGTGTGGGAGGTCTATTGGGCTTCAGTTTTAATTACCTTGTTACTTAAAATACTATCAGCATGCAGTCTGTGTTTAAAACAACGTCAAAATCTGAAACCCGTGCGTGTGTGTAGTAAGAACAGATACATCAGAGAGCTGAATCCTGTTGCTTTTAAGGCCTGCTGATGGCTTCTGTCTTTCCACGCACAACTACGTGATCACGTGGTGCCCATATAGAGCATTCCTGGGAGGAAGACAAAGGCCTGTGTAGAGGCAATTCTGAGTGTTTTGTATGTCACTTACTTTCCTTCCTCCCCGTCTTGCTACTTCTGTTTGCTCTAGGAGAGGAGTTGAGGTCCAGGGAGGTAGCGAAGCAGCTCCTTCTACTTAAGTTTTGGCATTTTGTTAAAGCCAGCAGGTTTTTGTGTTCCCTTTAATCATGTCCATAGTCCTTTGCAGTGTATCTTTCACCATTGCTGGCTGCTTGCAATACGATAACTTCTTAAACCTGATTTTAATAGGACTTTCAAGATGGAAGGTGACAGATGGTTGGTGGTGGTGGGTTTTGGTTTTGTTTTTTTTTTTTCCAATGGGCAAGAGATGCCGTATCTTTCTTGGCAGATGAGTTTTCAAAGCATACTGAGCCAGGTGAGCTCAGCTTTCACGCAAAAGGCCATGCTTCATTCAATCCCTAAGTTTCGCAATCATACATCCAGTGATTTCTCAAAGCCAGTTTTAGGAGCAGGTTGGCATCTATCTCACTGTCAGGTTCAGAGACCTAAAGAAGAATATTGACTCTGCAGAACAGTACTGCTAAGAGCTAGACTTCAGTGTCTCCCATAGCACGTTTCTTCTGGGCAGCATGGATGGGCTGAGAGCCTGTGTATGAATCCCTGCCTTGAGAGTTTTGCCAGATTCCCTGGTGGATAACGGGAGGCTTTCGCAGATCTCTGCCAGCGTGGTTTCTTAGGTCTGTTGCTAGGTCTTTCTTAGGTTTGATTCTTGCTTTAGGTCAAGGGTTCACTGCAGCAGTTCCTAAAGTCAGCCAAGGTGGAACATGTCAGCATAACACAGCCATAAATCACATCCTCAATCAATTGTTACAAATTAAACCTCTTTCGTGCTCTCTTCATGCTGAATTTCACCAAATTTCATGCAGTTTTTCATTTTAAAAGTTTGTGTTGCGGGGAATAGCACAGCTCTTCTTTTATCTACCATATACAATTTTTGCGGACCTTAGTGGGTCACAGTGAATTTCAGCTTGAGCTGGGTATTTTTGAAATCCAGTGTCTAATGGACCCAGCAATTAGACCTGTCTCTCTGTACCCAGATGATTTGCATATCATTATCCTGTTTGCTTTCTGCATTCCAGATTCTCATCTTTCATTATTGATCTCTCTTAGTTTTACGAGTACCAACATGTTCAGAGTGAGTAAATTTAAAGTAGTGATTCTCCAAATTCTTGAGTGGGTTGACCTGGGTCACCACTAAAACTTCCTTACAGATTTTCCTGCACTTTTTTCATCAAGCTTTTAATAAAAAGCACTGCAGAAGTTGTACACTTAAGATCCGCTTGTCAGTGCCTGATGGACTGTTGTTTGAGAATCACTTCTCCAGAAACACTGCCACAGTAGAAATGTGTACATATTCTTGCTTTCCCAAGAAGAATAAATAACCTGACAACTATGAATATGAGCTTATTATTGTTTATTAACATTAGTATCATTGATCTCTTGTCTTATATTTAGGTGTTTCCCCAACAGCAGATTTGCAGTAACTGCATTCAGTTGTCATGTTAAGCCAAGAAATACTGGTAGCAGTTATAACCGTACCATGGTGACTAGAAAAAATAATCTTTTGATTATTTTGAAAAATTATTATGTGAAAACCCAGCCAGGCAAGTACGGAATATTGGAATGCTTGTCTTTCATATTTAGTCCTATATAAATCCATGGCAAAGCTTTCACTACAATGGATCTGGGTATGGCTTCAGGAATATTATTAGTAGGATCTAAGGCTTCACCATGTGACATCTCTAGCGTCAACTCTCCTTCTGTTTAGCTAACTAAGGGATGTTTTTGGAAGCTGTCCCAGGCAAGTGATTTTGCAAAATAAATGCATCTACTTTGTATGAAGTGATAGCCAGGTACTGAGTGTCTGTCTTCCTTGGCAGTGACTCATGAAGACTTAACATGCATGACACTTGGGGAAGGAACCATCTTTCTTTTCCCCTCTTTGTCCCAGTGTCTCAGCTGTAGTCCAGATATGTAAGGAGTATCTTTGGAAGCCATTATGTGCTGCTGGTTGGGAAACAGGAGATCTTTTCAAAAGATAGTCAAGTCCTGGGGGGACCTGTGAAGTAGTTTTGGTATAATATTTGCAGTTTTGGTCCTGGTTCAGGGTGAAGCTCTTTTGCATTGTATAGTGCTAATGTATTCCCTCTGGTACTGATGTGTTCACGTTTAGGTTACTACAAACAGCTAGAAGCACCTGAATTTCAGAAAATAAATTCTGAGAAAACTAGTATTAATAATGAACTGAGCAGAGATAATGGCGGGGCGGGGGGGGCGGCAGGAATAAAAGTTGAAGAGCCTTTAAAGAATACCTGCCTTGATCCGTGGCTGGTAGGGTGAGCAGAGGTAATACGATGGTTTCAGGGAATGCTGAAGAGAGTAATCCTGACCTATGGAAGAAGAATGAGGAAAGGAGAATCGGGCTTAATGGCAGGAAACATTTCTGCACAGTGAGGCTTATTAGTTGTGCTGTCATCAGGAAATGGTGGCAGTCCCATTCTATGAAGCATTTAAGACTGGGCAAAAGGAACAATCCCTGTAAGGATATAAAGTAATGAGAACATCTGTCAGAGCCATTTAATGTTTTGTTGCTTTACTTGATTCTTTTATGTAGGTGGTATCACCTTGTTTTCACTTCTGTAAGTACTTTTATGTCTTTTTGTGTTCTCTTTGGTAGATCTGAATGGCGTTAGCAGAAAGTCAGGGCTTTTGAAGGTGCAGAACACGTGCATCTTCCATTGATGTCATTTGGTGCTGTGGACACAGCATTTCTGCACATCAGCTCCTCCAGCTATTGTGGTTTACCTGTGAGAACATTCAGGGCTTATTGATGGCCTGTGTGAAAGCAGTGCTCTTTATCGTGGAGGAGGCACGAAAGCAACCAGCTGGCTAGTAATATACGTAACATCACCTGTAACAGCTGTAACACAAGTGGGGTTTTGTTTGGTTGTTTTTATTTTCAGAATTGGTGTGTTAAGAGTGTAAGATGAGAGGGAGATTCAATTGACTAGTGATGACTTGACATCACAACGCTATGGCAGATTTATAAAAGGAAAATGGTTAGACTTAGGCAGTAAATCCATTTCTGTCAAGCTGTAGGTGCTGGTTTCAGTAATCTTTCTCCCCAGAGCTGATCCCTCCACAAGTGGATGCTCATGTTTAGTATTAGCCTTTGTTTTCAACAGGACTGAGCTGTGTGGTATTACCCTTTTTTTTTTTTACCTTGTAATTTTTCACCAATGCCAGCCATCTCGTAGTTCTCCATGTTTTCTTGTGGTAGCAGCACTTTCCAAAGGGATGATCAGGAGTAAACTTGTCTTTACCTGTAGGCAGATGAAGAAGGAGGGCGGGCAAACAGGAAACAGGAGTTGAAGGTTTGCTGCTGACAGGCTTGCTGTGCTCGGGAGCACTTTCCAAACACTGCTCAGAAAGGAGTAAACCTGAGTGGTGAGCAGGGTGGGGTGACCCTTGCTAACCAGAAGTTCAGCCGGGGGTCAAACTTGGACTTTACAATGAGGCTGTGGCTTGAGAGTGTGGTCACGGCAAGTACATCCTACAGTAATAGAAAGGTGAGCAACAAACCAATAAAGAATTATGTTTTCCCGTTGCAGAGGCTGGGGAATTAGGAAGGTGCACAAAAAGACCATGATCGTTGTGCTAGAGTTTCATGTTTTGATTCCACAAAGAGTATGTTTTCCATAGGCTCAGAGCTCAAGACTTGCAATCACAGTGCATGCAGACCTTTTGCCAGCTGAGCTAAAAGCCATCAGCTCAGATACCCAAGCCGGCTTTTTTCTTCGCAGACACCAGCTGTGTGTCTGTGAAGACAGACACATATCTTTCTGCCACACTATATTTAATGCCTAGGTCATCAAGGCCACTTGGGGTCAACATTGCATTAAAACAGCATGTTTGGTATGTGTCCCATCAGGAAGGGTGTCTCCTACAGAGTCAGCTGCATCAGTGTCAGGTTTGGCTCTGAGTAAAGCTTCAGTGTAGCCTAATTAATGAATAGGGCCTGGTAAGGTCCCAGTCCAAAGCAAGGATTTGGTTGCATAAATTTCTATGCTTTTGTTTTAACAGGGAGTCTACACAAGATTTGTTTGGTATCTGAGCAACCAGTTTCTAAAGCATCAAATCCAAGCAGGAGGCAGGAAAGGCTTCTTTTGATTCTGGAACAAAAGACTTCCGAATACCCTCCCAGCTCTGTATCCTTGGTTTGGTACAGTACAGTGCCACTTCTCCATGCACGAACTGCAAATGCTGAAAAGATGAATAGATGCAGATCCAGACTACCAGCTGGGACTTGTCACCTCCCAAAGTGAGTGCTCCGTCCTGCTTAGCACCCTCTGAAAGGCACAGCATTTGCTAAGCAGAGCTTTTCCCTTTGAGTTGGAGGTGGGCAGAGCCCAGCTCTGTGTTACTCCTCCCCTCTTCTGCCTGGCTCTGGCTTGGAAAGTTACTCCCTCATTCTCAGGGGCAGCAAGGCAATCCGCTCTCCCTTTTTTATCCTTCCATCATTCAGCAAAAGTGGAAAGAGGATGGGAACACAGCAGAGTCCTGCGGTTTGAGCAGAGCGCAGAGGATTGTGGTTTTCTTTTTGACCCTGGCAGGCTTAGCTGCGCAGTAGAGAGAAACATTTGCCTGGTAACTCCCTGACTTGTACAAGCAAAAATGCTGTTTGCAGGTATAGCATGGACTATTGCAGGTCTGCTGTTAGCTCGTTTGTGTTGAGAGAGTGACCGTGAGACTTGAAGAGTTAAAGGCCACCACTGTGGCCACTGCAGGGCAATATTGAGCCAGAGATCTCTGGTGATAAGAATATTTGCTGGTACCACTTGAGAAAAAGCTCCAGCTCAGAAGCTGGGATTTAACTGCTCTGTCTCCCTAAACTGGAAAGGGGAGGAGATGTGATGTGAGTTGGCTGTTCGTCATGTGGGCAGTGCATCAGTACCACAGGCATGTTGTTGCTAGGCATATCTAAGCATGTATGTAAGCACAGCTGATACCAGGTGGTACCAAAGAATTAGGACTTCAAGTTCTCACAGCATTCATGATACAAGTGTTGTGGTGCTTGGCCCCACTGTCTGCCTGACTGTGCTGTCCTCCGCAACCCTCAGGTGCCTCCTACTCTGTGCTTCCTCAGAGGTCTGATCTAGGACTTACCAAGTCTCTTCAACAGTGAAGGATATCTTGGATGCTGGCCATGCTCTCTGCCCATCACCATGCTGGTGGTGTGCTTCCCCTGCACCCTAAGACCAGGGGTGTAAGCAGTGCTGGAAGAGGCCAGCAGCAGACAAGAGTCTTGGGACAGGCTGTGCTGGGGGAGAGGGCTTTATTCCTGAGAGAAGGAATGGAGGGTGGAGTGTCTCCCACTGCACACCCAGTCTGGGGTGATGACCCTCTGCAGAAGCTGTAGCCTCCCGAGAGATCAGGCTGGCTGGAGCAAAGGGTTATGAGGAGATACACCTTGAGTCTTTCACCTAGAGCTTGGTTCCATGGCTGTGGCTGATGGGGTGATAGCTTGCTGACCTTTCAGGAAGGTTGGGATGATGTTGCTGCATGTGAGCTGGCCATCTCTGGCCAGCATGTTGTGCAGAACTCCAGCACCACCACCAGTGTTCTCCGTTAGTGAAGAGAACGTGGGCGATATGCGCACTACCTTAACCGTGCATCTGGCGTTTCACTTTGAAGGAAACGATCTGGTTTTATCCTTCAAAATATTCTATCCGATGAGTGACTCAGCGAGTGACTCACCTGGTCTGCCCTCCCAGCAGCTCTTACCTCAGGGCTGTCTCAGAAGGTGTTTTTCTGCCAAGGCGTTCTCGGTCTAACCACAGCCCTGGTGCTGCTACGGGCAGGGAAGATGAGGTGGCAGCAAAGCTGAGTCAAACCTTGGCCGTCCGAAGGAGGAGGCAAATCTGAGGGAGTGGCATGTGAGTGTTCCCCTTCACTTGCACTGGGGGCTCTGTGATGGCTCTTGTCAGATGGCTGTGGCCCTTCAGCGCTCTCAGTAATTTTCCTAAGCCGAAGGTCCCGGCATCCCTCCTGCTGGGCAAGCCTGCAAATGTGTTGTAAGTGAAAGCAGCAGTGTGCCCCTGTCCTCATGGAAACAGTGGACAAGCAGTCACTCAGGTCACCTCCATTACTAGTTCTAGACTTTTGTCCAGCCTGCCTTTGGCCATAGCCCTCTCTGTGCATGTCATTAAGAAAGGACTGAAATCAGTTTGAGAGTCTGCATCTTTCTGTCTTGTCACTTTGAGTCACTAACCATCAACAGCTTTCCTTGTTGCAGGATTGGGAGGGAGCGGGAGAGCACTAGCAGATGGGTTTGGAGGAAAGGACGTTCAAAAACTCAGCTCCTCAAGGGACTTCATTCTCTCTCTTACTGTGAGTTAGAAATTACTTATCCTTTTAGGCTTTGCTCTAAAATGCTGCCTCAAACATTGTCAGGGAAATGACACCACATTAAAAATATGAATGTGATGTAGTGTAATATGTTTACTATCATTTACTTGCACCATTAAAAAGAAGAACCCTAATGAGATTCTAAAATAAAGCCTGAATATTAAGAGCATGATGCCAAAAAACCACCCTTACATCAAAACAGTAATTACCTCTGGGGCTGGAACAAAGGAGAGGAGGGACAATTTTGGGCCGGGGAGCTTTGCTGGCGCAGAGAGAAGATGGGACTGCCCAGTCTTCCAAACAGAGTCGGGGTCTGCAGACACTGCCTGATCACTGGCATGTGAGCAGGAGGAGGGAGGCCCAGCAATTCGCCCTCAAAGCCGTGAGGCTGTGGGAGAGGAGCCGTGGCGCTGGTGGCGAGTGGGGCGGGAACCGAGGAGCCGAGCGGCAGGGAGGATGCTGCCCTCCTCGGAGCTGGAAGCTGCTCCCTGTCCTGGCTGAGGCGTGCAGCCAAGTGCTTTCTGCTTCTTCCCTTGGCCTCCTTCCACTGCCTTCCGCAGAGGAGCCTAAGGGAAGGGCTTGGCTGACCCTGATGCCTTGCTCATCTCCCTGTTGAGATCCATGGAGCTTCCTCTCTCGTCTTTGCCTTAGGTGGGGAGTGCAGGCAAGGCGAGACTGGACCGTGGTCTCCCTCACGTCCCAGGCATGCAGGTGTCTCCTCATGGCTCAGAATGGGTTGCATCGGGCCTGAATTTGGGAATTGAGCTGTTTGGGCCTCATACGCTTTCCTGAAAGAGAAAGGCTGATTTGCACTGTGTTTCCCATTAGACTTGCAGTACAGGGAACATAACCTTACCATGGCTGGTGTGAGGAGCTCAGCCAGGGCCCTGACTTACTGGCTCAGACCCTTGCCGAAACCTTGCTCACAGAGCCAAAGCCCAAGCATGGGACAGATCAAAGCCCCCTTCTGCCTCTCCTGCTTCTCTGAAGTGGGTCTCTGCCTCCCTCCTTGCTGACTCAGATCCATTCTGGTCAATTCTTGCATTTGCGTTCGGAAGTGATTCATTTTTCCTACAGAAGAAGGAGGCAGGGCTGATGTCAGGGCATGTTTTGTGGTTTAGGGACACATGAGAGATTGAGGTGATCTGAATGGGAACTTTGCTTGGCTCAGCCACAAGTTCCTCAGAGAGCCATGGATACCCCACTGCTTAAAAAACTATAAAATAAGGTTGGACTTAAAGCAGATGCTGCAAATCAATCAGATGTATGACGGAGGCCCAACATGGGAATTGCTCGCCTGCGTCGTACACAGTTTAGACTAGATGACTAGACTCTTTTGACTTTAGCAATAATTCCTAAGTGTGACGAGTTTCTCATCATTTGAGGCTTCTGAAGATTTGCTTTGTTGATTTACGTGTTCTTTCCGTTCATCAACTAAACCACTGGGCAAAGAGATACCAGTCCTTGCAGAGGTCATCAGGGCAAGTGAGGGGAACCTTTGTATCCCAGCTGAACTTGGATCCATTTCTTTTAGCAGCAGTGAGGGACCTCTGATGTTTTTGCAAACTGTATTTCTGTTTTCTGCTATGACTGAAGAGTTACATGTTGCAAGAGAGCTCTGCTCCTTCCCTTCTTGTGCTGCACATGCACGTATACCTGCTTGGTGGAAAGAGCAGGAGTAGATCAGTGCAAGCACCAGCCTTGCAACACCATAGATGTCATTCTTGTACATGACAGTAGAGGACAGTTTGATGTAGCCTGAGCAAGTAATAGGCAGAGTTTCTTTTTCACACGTGGTAGGTGGAGGAGAGACCACTGAAGCCAGGCTGGGAATTAACGGTGATCTAAGCTCAGGGAGCTTCTGACACCAACCGGTGATGGAAGTGCTGTTATTAACAGAGGTGTTACAAAAGTTGGTTTGCAAGGATTTACAGTGCTGTTTAAATATTAAGCACATGGCATGGGTGCTTTGTTTGTCTAGTGGGGAACATTGATCTGAAGATGGGGTGATGCAATGCACAATGATCTGCTGATGTCAATAGATGCGTTATATTGCAAATCAAAAACCCATACAACTTGGACACCAGACGTCGGACAAATAGGGATTAGGAAACAAACTTGGCACCCTGGCCCATTTCTAGTCTCTGTCTTTCCATGCCTCTGTGCTGGATCTTTGTCCTTGCTATTTTCGACTTCATTTTCAGAACAGTCTGTAATTGCAGCCCTACCTACAGCCAAGGCCTCCTCTCCCTGCAGGTCTTGCTCTCGGTGGCTTCCTGCTTCCTTTTCTCCTTTACTTAATGCCTTTGTTTTAGTTTGGTTTAGTTTGCAAGGCTTGTCTACATGGAGGAGCCTGTTCATTAACAGTCCCCTTCCTCTCCCTCTGACACTGTATGAAACCTTTACCTGTTTGCAGCAGGTACTCTTCGTGCAGTGCTGAGTGTTAAACTTGATATTCTATATCGATACATCTTAATGAAAGGAGTGATTTTCTGGTGTATTTAATACCTGCATCTTCTGCTAAACTGTCCTGGTTTTGTCTGGGATGGAGTTGTTTTTTCTTCCCGATAGCTGGTATAGTGCTGTGCTTTGGAGTTGGTATGAGAATAATGTTGAAAACACACTGAAGTTTAAGGTGCCCACCTCTGGCAACGCTCATACCAGGCTGTGACCATGGCAAGAACAAGGATGCAGCTTTTATGGCAGGACAGTACATCAGAGAGCAAGACTGAGACAAATGTTATAGTAAGGGATTTTTTTAAAGACTATTTAAAGCACCTAGTTTTGTGTTCACATCAATTTAAATTCTGTAACTACTCAATATTTTGGGTAAAAGACGACTGTTAAAGATCCCAAATCCATATTTTAAGAGAGTTACTCAAAATTACAGTAGACTTCAGCTCCTTCAGCAGACACTAGACAGGCTAAACTTTGTAATTCCTGAAATGTTTGAGGGAGCTGCAGAGAGGAGTCAATTGCAAAGAGTCAGAAATAAAAGTAACCCAGTACTTATTCTCTCCCCTTGCTTTCCGAAGGAAAGTGTTTCAGGCCTTTTTCACCTGTCACGGCAAATAAAGCCGCTTTGTACTAAAAGGTGGGTAGATATGAATATTTTCTTTTGAAAGTGCTTGAGCAACAGGTGGGAAATATTTATTATGTTTCATCACTGTTTCATGATAGAAAGTAGCCGTTTAGAGGAACTGGCTGTAACTAAGCTTTTCAGGAATGCTGGCTCTATATACTGCCTTATATGCATTTGAAAGCATTTTGTACAGATGAGTAATTTCCTTTGTGTGACTAGATTAACCTGTGCAGGTAAGGCAGAAGCTTTTAAGTATATATCCTTACGCCTGTGCTCACGTGCTGTTAGGACTTTGGGGAATCTTTTTTTCCCATATCCTTGGGACCAGCTGCCTGACTCTAGCACTGGCAGCCCTCTTCTGCAGAGACATGGTGACTGCCTATGTTTGCTTTATTAAGCTTGTCAATGGTGTTGCAACTAATTGGCGTTTTTGCTGGCAGCCTTTGCCAGGAGACGGAGAGCTGAACGGGCTGTCGAGCCTGCCCTCCAGTGTGCTCCAAAGGTGGCAGAGGACAGAGACATGCTGGCAAGTCAGTTTGAGGAAAGCTGATGCCGCTGTTGCTTGGTCTATAAACAAAGGACTTCGGTTTCCAAAGCCGAGAAGCCCCAGCCTTTTTCCAAGCTGTGACTCTGTTTGAAAAACAAGCCTGGACCCCGTTGGGTGAGTGATCTGTGTAGTCACTGGTGTAGTTTGCCCACAGTTCCTCTCAGCCTCTCTGGTTTAAGCATCCCAGACATGTCAATGAGCCACACGTAGTGAGGTCCGTCAGTGACCTTCAGCAGCGTGATCCCAGCATGGGCTCGGCAATAGGCTTGACTTCTGTCCTCGAATAACATGAGGGGCACAACAGCTACCTGACTTGGGACCCATTGCAGCGTAGTGAGGGGACCCTTTCTGTCCGCTGAAGTGAATTACTGGAGAGCTGGCGGGAGGGCTGTAGGGAATCACAGGGGCAGCTTTGCCCTTGAATTCTTGTTTTGTTAACGGGCTCATTTTAAGGTGCAGGATGTCCTGCCCAGCCTGTTATGCTGTTCCAATGTGTAATTACCCTCACAGCTTGGGAGCTGGAACGTCTTCCAGTGCTCAGTTCAACTGACCAACTCCCCACTGCTGAATCTCATTATGTCTTTGTCAGCAAGGCTGAGAAACCTTTCCTCCCAGCCCCAGCTCTGTCTCTTCCCTCAATTCAAGACATTTTTCCATGTGCGAGTCAGGTCTGACTGCTTTACTTCTCATTTGGTTTGGAAGATGCTTCCACACCATTATTAAAGCAGCAGTGGGGAACATGTACTCAAAATCTATGTTGCTAAATTTTAAATTTTTTTTTATTGAGCAGCTAAGCAAGGGATTAGTTCTTCGGATTTCTGTGCTCAGTTCAACTGACCAACTCCCCACTGCTGAATCTCATTATGTCTTTGTCAGCAAGGCTGAGAAACCTTTCCTCCCAGCCCCAGCTCTGTCTCTTCCCTCAATTCAAGACATTTTTCCATGTGCGAGTCAGGTCTGACTGCTTTACTTCTCATTTGGTTTGGAAGATGCTTCCACACCATTATTAAAGCAGCAGTGGGGAACATGTACTCAAAATCTATGTCGCTAAATTTTAATTTTTTTTTTTATTGAGCAGTTAAGCAAGGGATTAGTTCTTTGGATTTCTGTATTTTTATTATCAACAAGGTAGCTGAAGAGACCAGTTAGAGTTGTTCTATGCTTTCTAGCAAGGGACCTAAATTTCCCATGGTAATTAGTTTGAGCACGTATCAGCTTGGTTTCTTGGGAAAAGGGAACATTTGCTCTTCTAGGAAACATTTTTGGTGCCATCAGTCTAAGAATAGCAATCTTCTTTCTGTTGCATGTCAAATTTCAGAAGTATGGCTTATCTCTTATTGTGCATGCAGTATGGAGATTATTTTAGATGAAATACCACTCTGTTCTGCTGAAGCATGAACAGCTTATAGTGCCTCATTCTGTGTTTTTTTTCCCCTAACCAAAATTAATTCACAAATAGAAAAATATGTGCCTTGAACATGGCCTCTTCTCTCTGAGCACGAGTTCCTTGATGACCCCAAAGGGACCAACAGTGCTGAAATAGTTCAAATGGCAAACAACTCACTGGCTACAAATTTAAGCAATGAAACAAAACCCTGCAGTTTCACTGACAACTGGCAACAACAGAGGCAAAGCTACAGCGCTGTGGCCTAGGAGATTTCTATCAAGGCAATGCTGGTGGAGGCGGCGCAGCTCACTCCCTGCAGAGCAGGCAGGGGCAGTGCCAGTTTTACAGGGAAGCAGCCTGACAGCCCAGAATGCTGTAGAGTAAAGGTTGCAGAGCAAAGAATCGAAGCTGTACCCTTTGCTCAGGACTTTGATGTGTCTAAACACAAGTGTTGGAGGCAGGATATTACCCCTAAAGGGCTTTTTCATCTGGAGCAGCTGTGGAGATGTCTTGTGTACCTTGGAGCATCTCAGAAGGGATAGTTGGGGGAAAGCTGGATATCTAAGCTACTCCTCTGGTACCTAGAGTAGACCCCCAAGTCATCACATCCTGCTGGGGGCTGAAATCCACAGAAAAAAGCTGTTCGAGGGGGCCAGGCCATTGCCATACCTACATCAATCCCACCGGGCACAGCAGAGGGCAGGCACAAGGAGGCTGGTCCCCCTGCTCCGTGCTACACTCCTCACCCTGCCGCAATCACAGAGGGTCCCTTCCTGTCAGGGCAGGAATGTTTTTGGCCAGAGCAATGTGTGTATTCCTGCTCTCCTCTGCCTGACAAGCAGCACCTTGGCTCTCCAAGAGGGAACTCTGCAAGGAAACCAACTGTTATTTGTGCATATTTTAAAATATATTTTGTTCAGCTGTACATCTCTGCCAGCCTCGTTTAGGGAAGTTTCAATAGTATCTGGCTTCTCTTTGGTCTTGTGTACAAGATGAGGAAGTTTTCATCTGTGCCTTTAAAAAAAACCCGCATCCCTGCCAAGATGTAAAAAAGGAGTCATCCTGTTCCAGGACCAAGGCTTATGTAACAGGGAAATCCTAACGAAGAGATACTCCCCCACCCCACACACTCTCTTCCAAGGCACATGCCACTTCAGGGTTTTCAGTTGCTCAGTTTGTATTTGGATCACATCTGCCACTGGTTTATTCAGATGTATTTACAAATATAGTCTCCCACATATACCCTCATTTGTACATGCCATAGAGTGTTTTTATAAAATGCAGTGCAGACCTCACCTCACCACAACAATCTTTAAATAAAATATATTGAAAAGTGCCAGGTACATAATTTTTTTTAAAAAAGACAGTTCTAATTAAAACAGATACTTGGCTGCTGCATTAGCAGCTTCATATACCGATACATTTTTAGCACAACAGTCTATTTCTGTCAGGTGAGCTGTCATACCACCCCTCTAGCTCTCCAGTTTCAAGTCCAAAGGCTTTAGAAAATGAGGCAGAGGCAGATTGTCCAGAGCCTCTGGGAAATGCTCAGGTGAGATGGTCCTGATCAAGACACGCATGGCTCCGACAAACAGCGACGGGGGAGCTAAGCCCAGGAGGCACTGGAACCTGTTCTCCCCCAGGAGGTCCTGCCACCGCTGCCGGTTGTCCAACAGTTGCTGTTTCATTGTGAACTGAAGGTCCTGAGGCATGAAGAAGAAGAGGCAGTCGAGGCAGAGGAGCTTGGCACGCACGTTAGCTGCTGGCGTGTGGGAGATCTGCTGCAGTAACGTGTCGAGGGGGGTATTCCCGGCACTGTCCTGCAAGCAGGGCGACGCGCCGTGCCCCAGCAGCAGCAGCAAGCACTCGGGTCGCACCAGTTCGCAGGCCACGTGCAAGGCTGTCTTGCCGCCCTCCACGCGGCTGCAGCCCCGGCGGTCCAGGTAACCGGCTCTGTCGCTCAGCGGGAAGGCTTGGATGGCCTTGAGGATTCGGAAGAGGATGCGGACCCGGTTATAGCGGACGGCCATGGCCAGGTGCGGGGCTGAGGACTGGCAGCAGCTGAAGCTTTGGCTGGGCACGGCCAGGGCGCTCTGGGGGAACTTAGTCAGCAGGTGCTGGGCGTAGGGCTGGTGGTCGTGCACCAGCGCATAGAGCAGGGCCTCCGAGGGTGTGTACACGCTCACCTTGCCCCCGTCCTCCCAGTGGAAGGCCTCCATGGTCCGCATGTCCTCCAGGAACCAGACGGGCAGCAGGTCCCTCACCGCCTGGTAGAAGGCGAAGGAGGATTTCTTGCACTGCTTCTGGGACTGGGCGCCG